>NC_064416.1:46367500-46502749 GCF_023375975.1 Astyanax mexicanus | reverse complement strand
GTGTGTGTGTGTGAGGGGTGGGAGAGTTGGGGTGTGTGTGTGTGGAGGGGTGGGAGAGTTGGGGTGTGTGTGTGTGGAGGGGTGGGAGAGTTGGGTGTGTGTGTGTGTGTGGAGGGGTGGGAGAGTTGGGGTGTGTGTGTGGAGGGGTGGGAGAGTTGGGGTGTGTGTGTGGAGGGGGTGGGAGAGTTGGGGTGTGTGTGTGTGAGGGGTGGGAGAGTTGGGGTGTGTGTGTGTGAGGGGTGGGAGAGTTGGGGTGTGTGTGTGTGGAGGGGTGGGAGAGTTGGGGTGTGTGTGTGTGTGGAGGGGTGGGAGAGTTGGGGTGTGTGTGTGTGGAGGGGTGGGAGAGTTGGGGTGTGTGTGTGTGTGGAGGGGTGGGAGAGTTGGGGTGTGTGTGTGTGAGGGGTGGGAGAGTTGGGGTGTGTGTGTGTGTGGAGGGGTGGGAGAGTTGGGGTGTGTGTGTGAGGGGTGGGAGAGTTGGGGTGTGTGTGTGTGAGGGGTGGGAGAGTTGGGGTGTGTGTGTGTGGAGGGGTGGGAGAGTTGGGGTGTGTGTGTGTGTGAGGGGTGGGAGAGTTGGGGTGTGTGTGTGTGGAGGGGTGGGAGAGTTGGGTGTGTGTGTGTGTGTGAGGGGTGGGAGAGTTGGGTGTGTGTGTGTGTGAGGGGTGGGAGAGTTGGGGTGTGTGTGTGTGTGGAGGGGTGGGAGAGTTGGGGTGTGTGTGTGTGTGAGGGGTGGGAGAGTTGGGGTGTGTGTGTGTGTGAGGGGTGGGAGAGTTGGGGTGTGTGTGTGTGGAGGGGGTGGGAGAGTTGGGGTGTGTGTGTGTGGAGGGGTGGGAGAGTTGGGGTGTGTGTGTGTGTGGAGGGGTGGGAGAGTTGGGGTGTGTGTGTGTGGAGGGGTGGGAGAGTTGGGGTGTGTGTGTGGAGGGGTGGGAGAGTTGGGGTGTGTGTGTGGAGGGGTGGGAGAGTTGGGGTGTGTGTGTGTGGAGGGGTGGGAGAGTTGGGGTGTGTGTGTGTGAGGGGTGGGAGAGTTGGGGTGTGTGTGTGTGGAGGGGTGGGAGAGTTGGGGTGTGTGTGTGTGTGAGGGGTGGGAGAGTTGGGGTGTGTGTGTGTGAGGGGTGGGAGAGTTGGGGTGTGTGTGTGTGGAGGGGTGGGAGAGTTGGGGTGTGTGTGTGAGGGGTGGGAGAGTTGGGGTGTGTGTGTGTGTGAGGGGTGGGAGAGTTGGGGTGTGTGTGTGTGAGGGGTGGGAGAGTTGGGGTGTGTGTGTGTGGAGGGGTGGGAGAGTTGGGGTGTGTGTGTGTGGAGGGGTGGGAGAGTTGGGGTGTGTGTGTGTGAGGGGTGGGAGAGTTGGGGTGTGTGTGTGGAGGGGTGGGAGAGTTGGGGTGTGTGTGTGTGGAGGGGTGGGAGAGTTGGGGTGTGTGTGTGTGAGGGGTGGGAGAGTTGGGGTGTGTGTGTGGAGGGGTGGGAGAGTTGGGGTGTGTGTGTGTGTGAGGGGTGGGAGAGTTGGGGTGTGTGTGTGTGGAGGGGTGGGAGAGTTGGGGTGTGTGTGTGGAGGGGTGGGAGAGTTGGGGTGTGTGTGTGAGGGGTGGGAGAGTTGGGGTGTGTGTGTGTGGAGGGGTGGGAGAGTTGGGGTGTGTGTGTGTGGAGGGGTGGGAGAGTTGGGGTGTGTGTGTGTGGAGGGGTGGGAGAGTTGGGTGTGTGTGTGTGAGGGGTGGGAGAGTTGGGGTGTGTGTGTGTGGAGGGGTGGGAGAGTTGGGGTGTGTGTGTGGAGGGGTGGGAGAGTTGGGGTGTGTGTGTGTGTGAGGGGTGGGAGAGTTGGGGTGTGTGTGTGTGTGAGGGGTGGGAGAGTTGGGGGTGTGTGTGTGAGGGGTGGGAGAGTTGGGGTGTGTGTGTGTGTGGAGGGGTGGGAGAGTTGGGGTGTGTGTGTGAGGGGTGGGAGAGTTGGGGTGTGTGTGTGTGGAGGGGTGGGAGAGTTGGGGTGTGTGTGTGGAGGGGTGGGAGAGTTGGGGTGTGTGTGTGTGAGGGGTGGGAGAGTTGGGGTGTGTGTGTGTGGAGGGGTGGGAGAGTTGGGGTGTGTGTGTGTGAGGGGTGGGAGAGTTGGGGGTGTGTGTGTGGAGGGGTGGGAGAGTTGGGGTGTGTGTGTGTGGAGGGGTGGGAGAGTTGGGGTGTGTGTGTGAGGGGTGGGAGAGTTGGGGTGTGTGTGTGTGGAGGGGTGGGAGAGTTGGGGTGTGTGTGTGGAGGGGTGGGAGAGTTGGGGTGTGTGTGTGTGTGAGGGGTGGGAGAGTTGGGGTGTGTGTGTGGAGGGGTGGGAGAGTTGGGGTGTGTGTGTGTGGAGGGGTGGGAGAGTTGGGGTGTGTGTGTGTGAGGGGTGGGAGAGTTGGGGTGTGTGTGTGGAGGGGTGGGAGAGTTGGGGTGTGTGTGTGTGGAGGGGTGGGAGAGTTGGGGGTGTGTGTGTGTGGAGGGGTGGGAGAGTTGGGGTGTGTGTGTGTGTGGAGGGGTGGGAGAGTTGGGGTGTGTGTGTGTGGAGGGGTGGGAGAGTTGGGGTGTGTGTGTGTGGAGGGGTGGGAGAGTTGGGTGTGTGTGTGTGGAGGGGTGGGAGAGTTTGGGGTGTGTGTGTGTGGAGGGGTGGGAGAGTTGGGGTGTGTGTGGTGGAGTGGTGTGTGTGTGGAGGGGTGGGAGAGTTGGGGTGTGTGTGTGTGAGGGGTGGGAGAGTTGGGTGTGTGTGTGTGGAGGGGTGGGAGAGTTGGGGTGTGTGTGTGTGGAGGGGTGGGAGAGTTGGGGTGTGTGTGTGTGTGAGGGGTGGGAGAGTTGGGTGTGTGTGTGTGGAGGGGTGGGAGAGTTGGGGTGTGTGTGTGTGTGAGGGGTGGGACAGTTGGGGTGTGTGTGTGTGTGAGGTGTGGGAGAGTTGGGGTGTGTGTGTGTGTGAGGGGTGGGACAGTTGGGGTGTGTGTGTGTGGAGGGGTGGGAGAGTTGGGGTGTGTGTGTGTGTGGAGGGGTGGGAGAGTTGGGGTGTGTGTGTGTGGAGGGGTGGGAGAGTTGGGGTGTGTGTGTGTGGAGGGGTGGGAGAGTTGGGGTGTGTGTGTGTGTGAGGGGTGGGAGAGTTGGGGTGTGTGTGTGTGTGTGGAATGGTGGGAGAGTTGGGGTGCGTGTGGAGGGGTGGGAGAGTTGGGGTGTGTGTGTGTGTGGAGGGGTGGGAGAGTTGGGGTGTGTGTGTGTGTGAGGGGTGGGAGAGTTGGGGTGTGTGTGTGTGGAGGGGTGGGAGAGTTGGGGTGTGTGTGTGTGTGAGGGGTGGGAGAGTTGGGGTGTGTGTGTGTGGAGGGGTGGGAGAGTTGGGGGTGTGTGTGTGGAGGGGTGGGAGAGTTGGGGTGTGTGTGTGTGGAGGGGTGGGAGAGTTGGGGTGTGTGTGTGTGGAGGGGTGGGAGAGTTGGGGTGTGTGTGTGTGGAGGGGTGGGAGAGTTGGGGTGTGTGTGTGTGTGGAGGGGTGGGAGAGTTGGGGTGTGTGTGTGTGGAGGGGTGGGAGAGTTGGTGTGTGTGTGTGAGGGGTGGGACAGTTGGGGTGTGTGTGTGTGGAGGGGTGGGAGAGTTGGGGTGTGTGTGTGTGGGGGGGTGGGAGAGTTGGGGTGTGTGTGTGTGTGAGGGGTGGGAGAGTTGGGGTGTGTGTGTGGAGGGGTGGGAGAGTTGGGGTGTGTGTGTGTGGAGGGGTGGGAGAGTTGGGGTGTGTGTGTGTGTGTGTGTGAGGGGTGGGAGAGTTGGGGTGTGTGTGTGGAGGGGTGGGAGAGTTGGGGTGTGTGTGTGGAGGGGTGGGAGAGTTGGGGTGTGTGTGTGTGTGAGGGGTGGGACAGTTGGGGTGTGTGTGTGTGGAGGGGTGGGAGAGTTGGGGTGTGTGTGTGTGTGGAGGGGTGGGAGAGTTGGGGTGTGTGTGTGTGGAGAGGTGGGAGAGTTGGGGGTGTGTGTGTGTGGAGGGGTGGGAGAGTTGGGGTGTGTGTGTGTGTGAGGGGTGGGAGAGTTGGGGTGTGTGTGTGTGTGTGGATGGTGGGAGAGTTGGGGTGTGTGTGGAGGGGTGGGAGAGTTGGGGTGTGTGTGTGTGTGGAGGGGTGGGAGAGTTGGGGTGTGTGTGTGTGTGAGGGGTGGGAGAGTTGGGGTGTGTGTGTGTGGAGGGGTGGGAGAGTTGGGGTGTGTGTGTGTGTGAGGGGTGGGAGAGTTGGGGCGTGTGTGTGTGGAGGGGTGGGAGAGTTGGGGTGTGTGTGTGTGGAGGGGTGGGAGAGTTGGGGTGTGTGTGTGTGTGGAGGGGTGGGAGAGTTGGGGTGTGTGTGTGTGGAGGGGTGGGAGAGTTGGGTGTGTGTGTGTGAGGGGTGGGAGAGTTGGGGTGTGTGTGTGTGGAGGGGTGGGAGAGTTGGGGTGTGTGTGTGTGGAGGGGTGGGAGAGTTGGGGTGTGTGTGTGTGTGTGAGGGGTGGGAGAGTTGGGGTGTGTGTGTGGAGGGGTGGGAGAGTTGGGGTGTGTGTGTGTGGAGGGGTGGGAGAGTTGGGGTGTGTGTGTGTGTGTGTGAGGGGTGGGAGAGTTGGGGTGTGTGTGTGGAGGGGTGGGAGAGTTGGGGTGTGTGTGTGGAGGGGTGGGAGAGTTGGGGTGTGTGTGTGTGTGAGGGGTGGGAGAGTTGGGGTGTGTGTGTGTGGAGGGGTGGGAGAGTTGGGGTGTGTGTGTGTGTGGAGGGGTGGGAGAGTTGGGGTGTGTGTGTGTGTGGAGGGGTGGGAGAGTTGGGGTGTGTGTGTGTGTGGAGGGGTGGGAGAGTTGGGGTGTGTGTGTGAGGGGTGGGAGAGTTGGGGTGTGTGTGTGTGTGGAGGGGTGGGAGAGTTGGGGTGTGTGTGTGAGGGGTGGGAGAGTTGGGGTGTGTGTGTGAGGGGTGGGAGAGTTGGGGTGTGTGTGTGTGTGGAGGGGTGGGAGAGTTGGGGTGTGTGTGTGTGTGAGGGGTGGGAGAGTTGGGGTGTGTGTGTGTGGAGGGGTGGGAGAGTTGGGGTGTGTGTGTGTGAGGGGTGGGAGAGTTGGGGTGTGTGTGTGTGTGAGGGGTGGGAGAGTTGGGGTGTGTGTGTGTGTGAGGGGTGGGAGAGTTGGGGTGTGTGTGTGTGTGAGGGGTGGGAGAGTTGGGGTGTGTGTGTGTGTGAGGGGTGGGAGAGTTGGGGTGTGTGTGTGGAGGGGTGGGAGAGTTGGGGTGTGTGTGTGTGGAGGGGTGGGAGAGTTGGGGTGTGTGTGTGTGTGAGGGGTGGGAGAGTTGGGGTGTGTGTGTGAGGGGTGGGAGAGTTGGGGTGTGTGTGTGTGTGAGGGGTGGGAGAGTTGGGGTGTGTGTGTGTGTGAGGGGTGGGAGAGTTGGGGTGTGTGTGTGTGGAGGGGTGGGAGAGTTGGGGTGTGTGTGGAGGGGTGGGAGAGTTGGGGTGTGTGTGTGTGAGGGGTGGGAGAGTTGGGGTGTGTGTGTGAGGGGTGGGAGAGTTGGGGTGTGTGTGTGTGGAGGGGGTGGGAGAGTTGGGGTGTGTGTGTGTGTGAGGGGTGGGAGAGTTGGGGTGTGTGTGTGTGTGGAATGGTGGGAGAGTTGGGGTGTGTGTGGAGGGGTGGGAGAGTTGGGGTGTGTGTGTGTGTGGAGGGGTGGGAGAGTTGGGGTGTGTGTGTGAGGGGTGGGAGAGTTGGGGTGTGTGTGTGGAGGGGTGGGAGAGTTGGGGTGTGTGTGTGTGTGAGGGGTGGGAGAGTTGGGGTGTGTCTGTGTGGAGGGGTGGGAGAGTTGGGGTGTGAGTGGAGGGGTGGGAGAGTTGGGGTGTGTGTGGAGGGGTGGGAGAGTTGGGGTGTGTGTGTGTGGAGGGGTGGGAGAGTTGGGGTGTGTGTGTGAGGGGTGGGAGAGTTGGGGTGTGTGTGTGTGGAGGGGTGGGAGAGTTGGAGTGTGTGTGTGAGGGGTGGGAGAGTTGGGGTGTGTGTGTATGGAGGGGTGGGAGAGTTGGGGTGTGTGTGTGGAGGGGTGGGAGAGTTGGGGTGTGTGTGTGTGTGAGGGGTGGGAGAGTTGGGGTGTGTGTGTGTGTGAGGGGTGGGAGAGTTGGGGTGTGTGTGTGAGGGGTGGGAGAGTTGGGGTGTGTGTGTGTGGAGGGGTGGGAGAGTTGGGGTGTGTGTGTGTGAGGGGTGGGAGAGTTGGGGTGTGTGTGTGTGGAGGGGTGGGAGAGTTGGGGTGTGTGTGTGAGGGGTGGGAGAGTTGGGGTGTGTGTGTGGAGGGGTGGGAGAGTTGGGGTGTGTGTGTGTGGAGGGGTGGGAGAGTTGGGGTGTGTGTGTGAGGGGTGGGAGAGTTGGGGTGTGTGTGTGTGGATGGGTGGGAGAGTTGGGGTGTGTGTGTGGAGGGGTGGGAGAGTTGGAGTGTGTGTGTGTGTGAGGGGTGGGAGAGTTGGGGTGTGTGTGTGGAGGGGTGGGAGAGTTGGGGTGTGTGTGTGTGGAGGGGTGGGAGAGTTGGGGTGTGTGTGTGGAGGGGTGGGAGAGTTGGTGTGTGTGTGTGTGGAGGGGTGGGAGAGTTGGGGTGTGTGTGTGTGGAGGGGTGGGAGAGTTGGGGTGTGTGTGTGTGTGGAGGGGTGGGAGAGTTGGGGTGTGTGTGTGTGGAGGGGTGGGAGAGTTGGGGTGTGTGTGTGTGGAGGGGTGGGAGAGTTGGGGTGTGTGTGTGTGTGGAGGGGTGGGAGAGTTGGGGTGTGTGTGTGTGTGGAGGGGTGGGAGAGTTGGGGTGTGTGTGTGTGTGGAGGGGTGGGAGAGTTGGGGTGTGTGTGTGTGAGGGGTGGGAGAGTTGGTGTGTGTGTGTGGAGGGGTGGGAGAGTTGGGGTGTGTGTGTGTGGAGGGGTGGGAGAGTTGGGGTGTGTGTGTGTGTGAGGGGTGGGAGAGTTGGGGCGTGTGTGTGTGGAGGGGTGGGAGAGTTGGGGTGTGTGTGTGTGTGAGGGGTGGGACAGTTGGGGTGTGTGTGTGTGTGAGGGGTGGGAGAGTTGGGGTGTGTGTGTGTGTGAGGGGTGGGACAGTTGGGGTGTGTGTGTGGAGGGGTGGGAGAGTTGGGGTGTGTGTGTGTGTGGAGGGGTGGGAGAGTTGGGGTGTGTGTGTGTGTGGAGGGGTGGGAGAGTTGGGGTGTGTGTGTGTGGAGGGGTGGGAGAGTTGGGGTGTGTGTGTGGAGGGGTGGGAGAGTTGGGGTGTGTGTGTGTGGAGGGGTGGGAGAGTTGGGGTGTGTGTGTGTGTGAAGGGGTGGGAGAGTTGGGGTGTGTGTGTGTGGAGGGGTGGGAGAGTTGGGGTGTGTGTGTGTGTGAGGGGTGGGAGAGTTGGGGGTGTGTGTGTGTGTGTGGAATGGTGGGAGAGTTGGGGTGTGTGTGTGGAGGGGTGGGAGAGTTGGGGTGTGTGTGTGTGGAGGGGTGGGAGAGTTGGGGTGTGTGTGTGTGTGAGGGGTGGGAGAGTTGGGGTGTGTGTGTGTGGAGGGGTGGGAGAGTTGGGGTGTGTGTGTGTGTGAGGGGTGGGAGAGTTGGGGCGTGTGTGTGTGGAGGGGTGGGAGAGTTGGGGTGTGTGTGTGTGGAGGGGTGGGAGAGTTGGGGTGTGTGTGTGTGTGGAGGGGTGGGAGAGTTGGGGTGTGTGTGTGTGGAGGGGTGGGAGAGTTGGGTGTGTGTGTGTGAGGGGTGGGACAGTTGGGGTGTGTGTGTGTGGAGGGGTGGGAGAGTTGGGGTGTGTGTGTGTGTGAGGGGTGGGAGAGTTGGGGTGTGTGTGTGAGGGGTGGGAGAGTTGGGGTGTGTGTGTGTGGAGGGGTGGGAGAGTTGGGGTGTGTGTGTGAGGGGTGGGAGAGTTGGGGTGTGTGTGTGTGGAGGGGTGGGAGAGTTGGGGTGTGTGTGTGAGGGGTGGGAGAGTTGGGGTGTGTGTGTGGAGGGGTGGGAGAGTTGGGTGTGTGTGTGTGTGGAGGGGTGGGAGAGTTGGGGTGTGTGTGAGGGGTGGGAGAGTTGGGGTGTGTGTGTGTGGATGGGTGGGAGAGTTGGGGTGTGTGTGTGGAGGGGTGGGAGAGTTGGAGTGTGTGTGTGTGTGAGGGGTGGGAGAGTTGGGGTGTGTGTGTGGAGGGGTGGGAGAGTTGGGGTGTGTGTGTGTGGATGGGTGGGAGAGTTGGGGTGTGTGTGTGTGAGGGGTGGGAGAGTTGGTGTGTGTGTGTGTGGAGGGGTGGGAGAGTTGGGGTGTGTGTGTGTGGAGGGGTGGGAGAGTTGGGGTGTGTGTGTGTGTGGAGGGGTGGGAGAGTTGGGGTGTGTGTGTGGAGGGGTGGGAGAGTTGGGGTGTGTGTGTGTGGAGGGGTGGGAGAGTTGGGGGTGTGTGTGTGTGGAGGGGTGGGAGAGTTGGGGTGTGTGTGTGTGTGGAGGGGTGGGAGAGTTGGGGTGTGTGTGTGTGTGTGGAGGGGTGGGAGAGTTGGGGTGTGTGTGTGTGAGGGGTGGGAGAGTTGGTGTGTGTGTGTGGAGGGGTGGGAGAGTTGGGGTGTGTGTGTGTGGAGGGGTGGGAGAGTTGGGGTGTGTGTGTGTGTGAGGGGTGGGAGAGTTGGGGCGTGTGTGTGTGGAGGGGTGGGAGAGTTGGGGTGTGTGTGTGTGTGAGGGGTGGGACAGTTGGGGTGTGTGTGTGTGTGAGGGGTGGGAGAGTTGGGGTGTGTGTGTGTGTGGAGGGGTGGGAGAGTTGGGGTGTGTGTGTGTGTGGAGGGGTGGAGAGATGGGGTGTGTGTGTGTGGAGGGGTGGGAGAGTTGGGGTGTGTGTGTGGAGGGGTGGGAGAGTTGGGGTGTGTGTGTGTGGAGGGGTGGGAGAGTTGGGGTGTGTGTGTGTGTGAAGGGGTGGGAGAGTTGGGGTGTGTGTGTGTGGAGGGGTGGGAGAGTTGGGGTGTGTGTGTGTGTGAGGGGTGGGAGAGTTGGGGTGTGTGTGTGTGTGTGTGGAATGGTGGGAGAGTTGGGGTGTGTGTGGAGGGGTGGGAGAGTTGGGGTGTGTGTGTGTGTGGAGGGGTGGGAGAGTTGGGGTGTGTGTGTGTGTGAGGGGTGGGAGAGTTGGGGTGTGTGTGTGTGGAGGGGTGGGAGAGTTGGGGTGTGTGTGTGTGTGAGGGGTGGGAGAGTTGGGGCGTGTGTGTGTGGAGGGGTGGGAGAGTTGGGGTGTGTGTGTGTGGAGGGGTGGGAGAGTTGGGGTGTGTGTGTGTGTGGAGGGGTGGGAGAGTTGGGGTGTGTGTGTGTGGAGGGGTGGGAGAGTTGGTGTGTGTGTGTGAGGGGTGGGACAGTTGGGGTGTGTGTGTGTGGAGGGGTGGGAGAGTTGGGGTGTGTGTGTGTGGAGGGGTGGGAGAGTTGGGGTGTGTGTGTGTGTGTGAGGGGTGGGAGAGTTGGGGTGTGTGTGTGGAGGGGTGGGAGAGTTGGGGTGTGTGTGTGGAGGGGTGGGAGAGTTGGGGTGTGTGTGTGTGTGAGGGGTGGGAGAGTTGGGGTGTGTGTGTGTGAGGGCTGGGAGAGTTGGGGTGTGTGTGTGTGGAGGGGTGGGAGAGTTGGGGTGTGTGTGTGTGTGTGGAGGGGTGGGAGAGTTGGGGTGTGTGTGTGTGTGGAGGGGTGGGAGAGTTGGGGTGTGTGTGTGTGTGGAGGGGTGGGAGAGTTGGGGTGTGTGTGTAAGGGGTGGGAGAGTTGGGGTGTGTGTGTGTGTGGAGGGGTGGGAGAGTTGGGGTGTGTGTGTGAGGGGTGGGAGAGTTGGGGTGTGTGTGTGAGGGGTGGGAGAGTTGGGGTGTGTGTGTGTGTGGAGGGGTGGGAGAGTTGGGGTGTGTGTGTGTGTGAGGGGTGGGAGAGTTGGGGTGTGTGTGTGGAGGGGTGGGAGAGTTGGGGTGTGTGTGTGTGTGAGGGGTGGGAGAGTTGGGGTGTGTGTGTGTGTGAGGGGTGGGAGAGTTGGGGTGTGTGTGTGTGTGAGGGGTGGGAGAGTTGGGGTGTGTGTGTGGAGGGGTGGGAGAGTTGGGGTGTGTGTGTGTGTGAGGGGTGGGAGAGTTGGGGTGTGTGTGTGGAGGGGTGGGAGAGTTGGGGTGTGTGTGTGTGGAGGGGTGGGAGAGTTGGGGTGTGTGTGTGTGTGGAGGGGTGGGAGAGTTGGGGTGTGTGTGTGTGTGTGTGGAGGGGTGGGAGAGTTGGGGTGTGTGTGGAGGGGTGGGAGAGTTGGGGTGTGTGTGGAGGGGTGGGAGAGTTGGGGTGTGTGTGTGTGGAGGGGTGGGAGAGTTGGGGTGTGTGTGTGTGTGAGGGGTGGGAGAGTTGGGGTGTGTGTGTGAGGGGTGGGAGAGTTGGGGTGTGTGTGTGTGTGGAGGGGTGGGAGAGTTGGGGTGTGTGTGGAGGGGTGGGAGAGTTGGGGTGTGTGTGGAGGGGTGGGAGAGTTGGGGTGTGTGTGTGTGGAGGGGTGGGAGAGTTGGGGTGTGTGTGTGTGGAGGGGTGGGAGAGTTGGTGTGTGTGTGTGAGGGGTGGGAGAGTTGGGGTGTGTGTGTGAGGGGTGGGAGAGTTGGGGTGTGTGTGTGTGTGGAGGGGTGGGAGAGTTGGGGTGTGTGTGTGTGTGAGGGGTGGGAGAGTTGGGTGTGTGTGTGTGTGGAGGGGTGGGAGAGTTGGGGTGTGTGTGTGTGTGAGGGGTGGGAGAGTTGGGGTGTGTGTGTGTGTGGAGGGGTGGGAGAGTTGGGGTGTGTGTGGAGGGGTGGGAGAGTTGGGGTGTGTGTGGAGGGGTGGGAGAGTTGGGGCGTGTGTGTGTGGAGGGGTGGGAGAGTTGGGGTGTGTGTGTGAGGGGTGGGAGAGTTGGGGTGTGTGTGTGTGAGGGGTGGGAGAGTTGGGGTGTGTGTGTGTGGAGGGGTGGGAGAGTTGGGGTGTGTGTGTGTGGAGGGGTGGGAGAGTTGGTGTGTGTGTGTGTGTGAGGGGTGGGAGAGTTTGGGTGTGTGTGTGAGGGGTGGGAGAGTTGGGGTGTGTGTGTGTCAGGGGTGGGAGAGTTGGGGTGTGTGTGTGGAGGGGTGGGAGAGTTGGGGTGTGTGTGTGTGGAGGGGTGGGAGAGTTGGGGTGTGTGTGTGTGTGTGGAGGGGTGGGAGAGTTGGGGTGTGTGTGTGTGTGGAGGGGTGGGAGAGTTGGGGTGTGTGTGTGTGGAGGGGTGGGAGAGTTGGGGTGTGTGTGTGTGGAGGGGTGGGACAGTTGGGGTGTGTGTGTGTTGAGGGGTGGGAGAGTTGGGGTGTGTGTGTGTGGAGGGGTGGGAGAGTTGGGGTGTGTGTGTGGAGGGGTGGGAGAGTTGGGGTGTGTGTGTGTGTGAGGGGTGGGGAGAGTTGGGGTGTGTGTGTGTGAGGGGTGGGAGAGTTGGGGTGTGTGTGTGTGAGGGGTGGGAGAGTTGGGGTGTGTGTGTGTGGAGGGGTGGGAGAGTTGGGGTGTGTGTGTGTGAGGGGTGGGAGAGTTGGGGTGTGTGTGTGTGAGGGGTGGGAGAGTTGGGGTGTGTGTGTGGAGGGGTGGGAGAGTTGGGGTGTGTGTGTGTGTGAGGGGTGGGAGAGTTGGGGGTGTGTGTGAGGGGTGGGAGAGTTGGAGTGTGTGTGTGTGTGAGGGGTGGGAGAGTTGGAGTGTGTGTGTGTGGAGGGGTGGGAGAGTTGGGGTGTGTGTGTGTGTGTGAGGGGTGGGAGAGTTGGAGTGTGTGTGTGTGGAGGGGTGGGAGAGCTGGGGTGTGTGTGTGAGGGGTGGGAGAGCTGGGGTGTGTGTGTGAGGGGTGGGAGAGTTGGGGTGTGTGTGTGTGTGAGGGGTGGGAGAGTTGGGGTGTGTGTGTGAGGGGTGGGAGAGTTGGGGTGTGTGTGTGTGAGGGGTGGGAGAGTTGGGGTGTGTGTGTGAGGGGTGGGAGAGTTGGGGTGTGTGTGTGTGAGGGGGTGGGAGAGTTGGGGTGTGTGTGTGTGTGAGGGGTGGGAGAGTTGGGGTGTGTGTGTGAGGGGTGGGAGAGTTGGGGTGTGTGTGTGTGAGGGGTGGGAGAGTTGGTGTGTGTGTGTGGAGGGGTGGGAGAGTTGGGGTGTGTGTGTGGAGGGGTGGGAGAGTTGGGGTGTGTGTGTGAGGGGTGGGAGAGTTGGGGTGTGTGTGTGTGAGGGGTGGAAAGTGTTGTCAGCAGCTGCTGAATGTACCTAATAAAGTAACTTTTAAAATCAAGTAATTAATAAAGTTACTTTTAAATGGGCATTTTTGGGGAGTATTTCAACATGATAACAACAACAAACAACAAACCTCCAAGATGACCACTGCCTTGCTAAAGAAACTGAGGGTAAAGCTGCTGGACTGGTCAAGCATGCCCCAGACCTGAGCTCTACTGCTATTGAGCATCTGTGGGGCATCCTCAAACAGAAGGAGGAGGAGTGCAAGATCTCTAACCTCCACCAGTGCTGTGATGTCATGACTCAGGAGTGGAAGAAGAGTCCAGTGGGAAACTGTGAAGCTCTAGTGAAGTTCACGCCGAAGAGTTTTAAGTCAGTGCTGGAAAGTAATGGGGGCCGCACAAAATATTGACACTTTGTGCACAAATTTGGGGTGTACTCACTTTGTTTGTCACTGGTTTAGACATGAATGGCTGTGTGTTGGGTTATTTTGAAGCCACAGCTAATTTACACTGTTATATAAGACTTCTTTACATTGAATCAAAGTATCATATCTTCAGTGTTGTCCCTTGAAAATATATAATAAAATAATTACAAAAATATGAAGGGTGTCCTTTTGTGAGTTATTGTAAGATGAGAAGGCTGAGCCAGTAAAGGTCAGAGACAATTAGGTAGAAGACAGAGCCAATTAAGTGGAGGCAGAGCCAATCAGGAGCCAGCTTGTTGATTGCTCAGCTGCCTGAGGGCCCCTCTGCTGCAGACTCTCACTGCTTTCTGTGGTTAGTTGTTGTAAGTTGATTGCCATGGAGCTCTGTTCAGGAGTATACCACTGACTGTGTGTGTTTCATTAGAGCATGCAAGTTCATAATCCTTGTATTTTATGTCGCAACAAACAAGCAGTGGTGTGCAGTGAGGCCCATCTAACCCTTCAGAGAAGGGGTGACAATAGGTGCATGTAAATCATTACATAATATTTAATCAGTAAATATATATTATATTATTGTAAACTATAAGTATATATTTTATAAATTAACTAAAATAAAAAACAGCAACAAATTCAAAGCATTATTCTGTGTTTTTCAGTTGCTATGAGAATCTTATCTGACTGACAGCTGTTCTAACCAATCAAAACTGATTTTAAAATGGCTTCTGTTCCTTTGTGTCTGAGTGACACTTCTACTGATTTTGAGAAGGGTGTAATAATAAATTTGTTAAAGTTGTAGGTCTAACCAATCAGATTCATGATTTTCCCTCCGGGGGCTGGGCGTGGCTTAGTGTAAAACGGAGCTCATGTTGGATTAGTTCAATAGTTAGTGAACTATAATGGAATTGCGGATGCAAATCAGACAGATATTGTGTCACATCATATTAAAAAGCCTTTTAAAGGCTGTCCTTCAGCTTATCCTGAAACGAATTCACAATAAAAGGCCGTCTGATAGGGGTTGCAGGGGTACCCACTATATTAACTGCACACCACTGCGAACAAGATACCTTCCAGCATGTTAATAAATCAGAGAATGTGTTTGAATGCTCCGAGTTAGCTTTAGTTTAACTCAATTTGAGTGTATACTTTTTATAATATATATGCTATGTTTGTTAGATTGTATGATAAATGTGTATTTCCTAGTTCTCTATTATTTAAACATCTATATTTATACATTTGGTTTATTAGTGGTGTTTTAAGTGGTCTTAAGCTTGTATATCTCAGTGGTACACTTCCCGTTTCTTATAGACACCACATCAACGTGTTTAATCTTACGAGGAAGATCCTATTTATAACAGAGAAATGTTAGATATGGGCTTGGACCTACCTGTACTCCACCTAAGTTCAAGTAAACTGACATTAATTAAACCTTACTTCTAAACAGTACATTTAACACAAAAGTAGTTTGTGAAATTCTGGATGTGCTGTGTAATACAGTGTGGTTGTGTTCAGAAAAGACGTACCTCCATATCCTCTCTGACCTGCTCCTGCTGGTCTCTCAGCTCACCAAAGGCATCAATGATCAGACCTGCACACCACGTATATATAGTGTTAATACTGGAATCCACACATACTGTACACTAACTAAGAAGAGAGCATTAAAAAGCATTAAAAAAAACAGCAGTTCTGCCAAGTGAAGAGTGATCAAATGTTTTTGGTTGATACCAAAAGTGTCTGTTCTACTTGCAACTTTCTAGGTAGCATTTAAGCCAGGGATTGATTAATTGTAGGCTATGCATATGTTTGCCACTGTTTGTACAGTGTGGGAAATCATTATTTGATCCCCTACTGATTTCGTAAGTTTACCCCCTTACAAAGACATGAACAGTCTATAATGTTTATGGTGTGTTTATTTTAACAGAGAACCACAGCAGAATGTTTCCACCTCCATCTTTAACAGTAGGGATGTGTTTTTGGGGTTATATTCAGCATTCCTCTGCCTCCAAACATGGAGAGTCCAGTTAATGCTAAAGAGGTGAATTTTGGTCTTATCTGACCACATCACATTCTCTTACGTCTTCTCTGAATTCTTCAGGTATTCAGTGGCTATGATTGTTAATGAGATTTCTTCAGCAGAGGCACTGTAGGATCTCAATCCATAATGATGAAGTGTGCTACCAATCGATTTAATGTTACCTGTTCTCCGAGCTTCCTTGATATCATTAATAAGCCTCTCCCTTCTTCCTCAGAATCATCCTTACCCCACGAGGTGAGCTCTTGCATGGAGCTCCAGAGTGAGGGCAACTGAATATAATCTTTTATTTCTTCCATTTTCAAATTAAATCACACCAACAGTGGTATCTTTCTCACTAAGCTTCATGCTAATGGTCTTGTAGCCTATTCCAGCCTTGTCTACAGTGCAGGTCTATTATTATAGTATTGTCCCTGGCGTCCTTTTTTGACAGGTCTTGCCCAATGTGGGCGAGAACTTTAAATGAGAGAGACTGACTCTGTGACAGGGGTCTTTAATAAAGATAGTGAGGGGAGATTAAAATAAAAAAATTAGATTGTTTTTATTTAAAGGGACAGGACTAATCTATGTCGACTGGTCTGTGGGGGTTTGTTCGGTAGGGGATCAAATCCTTAGTCCACCAAACCAAATACAAATTAATGTTTTTCTTTTTCTGTATTTGTTGTTGATATTCTGAGTAAACGTACAAAATCAGCAGGGGAACAAATCATTTATCCTTACTATATATTTTAATGCTGTATGCAGAAAAAAAATCTATTTATGTTTTCAGTAAAGTTTCCATAGAACTAAGGCTGGGTGCAGCAGCATTAGCTTGCTCTGTCACTATTCAGAGGAGAGAATATTGGACAGCAGTCTGCTGTTAAAACAAGCTACGTGTGATGAACCGCTAGCTGATAGCGCCCTGGCTTACCAGAACAGTCTACCACTATTGTGCGGCATTTATCTCCTGCTAGATCTGCAGTTAGCGGCTAATGCTTATGCTTCTGCCCCCAGCCTTAGTGCTGGAGAAACTTAGACAAAATATTGAACATTTAGGAACTTCCCCCAGCTTCCCATTAGAAGGGAAACATGGCGACACCCTTGCTCACTTTGATGTAGGCATTTTTACTAGTGTCACTTAATTAAGCAATAATACATAAGAGGGAGTTCTATAACGCACTTTATAGCAAGAACCTCAAGTGTATTATTGCGATTATACCACATTTCCATCATCACAGTTTATTAAAAGATTTTGAGTTAAAGAGGATGAGAAAATTTGATCTGTTTGGTTATAAAAACTCTGTGAGTTAAAATAGTTCCATTGCTGCTCTGTTTGTAGCTGCGCTGTTTGGCTTGTAAGCGCTGCATCGTTGCTAGGTTACCTGTATGAGGTGGAGTAATATATGGAGAGCTTCGGTTACAGTACACTACCGGCTGATAACGGCACTCATACAACGCCTCTCAGCCAATCACATTGCAGGGTCGAAACTAACTGTGGTATGCTGCGCTTTATAATCGGGTGCACTTTAAAATCCGAAAAATAAAGTACAGAAAATTGGCAATAAAAATAATCGTTTTATATGTAACCAGTAATGACTAACTCAGTATAAAGCACACTGCAGCTATTCATCTAAATCTACTGTATGTAAAGACAGACAGCAAACTTCTCACCCTGAATGATGGCCAGCAGGATGACAATGACGAAGAAGAAGAACGTGATGTCAAAGACCACGCGATAAAGCTCGTACTCATCTCCAGCTGGATCCTCAATCTCATCACCAATACCACCACCGGCTCTCACACCCACATACATGTGGAACAGGTAGCACTGAGAAAGAGAGACAGCGAGAGAGAGAGTGTAAGCGTCAAGTATATCTTACTTTCCCCTCTATAACCATGACATGTTAACAGCTGACAGTGACTTACGGTCATCATGTCATCACACTTCATATCCGGCTCATCCTCGTCCTCACTCATGTTGTAGAATTTGCGGAAGAAGTTGAAGGCCACCACAGTGTAAAGATACACCACTACAGCCAGCAAGCCCACGGTCATCATCAGCTACACCAGTAACACACACACACACACACACACACACACACACACAATCACGGTATTAAAAACTGCAGATTAATACAGAGCATCATATCGAGCTACTCCGAGTAAAATAGCTCAATATTTAACGTTTTAGTGTGATATTCTGAAGCTTCCCTGGTGAAAAATATTTTTTCCTTAATTGTACTTAAAACATATTGAGAAATGTCTGAATTTACATACTTATGTACTTATGTATACTAAAATATATTAAAAGTACATTAATATTATGCTTTCATCAAATGTTCGAAAGTAAACTTTGATCAAACTTGTAAAAAGTACTATGAAAGTGTATTTTTAAATAAACTACTATGAAGTACACTTTTAGTTTATTGTAATTCAATACACTTCTTTTGTACATTTTTAGCAAAGTGTGTTAAAAACAACTGTTACACTAGTTCACCTAAAAAATACAATGTATCCTGTAACTTTTTAGAAAGTAAATTAAATTTAAATTAAAGTAAATAAAAAAAAAAAATATATATATATATTTAGGCATTACATTAGTTAATTGGTATTGGTATTACAACAGTTAAAATGTATTTCAATGCTATGTAATTATAATTAGGAAAATGTAAATATTAAGTAAATAAGTAAATTATAGAATTCAGTGCTAAATAGCAAATTTAAATGTTAAATAAAAAATTTAAAAGTAAATTTGTAGTACAGTATATTAAAATATATATTTTTACACCCAACGAAGTATACAAGAAGCGTGCTACTAACAAAAAAAAAGACAGGAACAAGAAGCATGTTTGTACTCTAATGTAAATAGATCCAATATATTTAACATCAATTCTCAGTACATTTCTAATATACCTGTAGTATAATAATGATACGGTTGTAATACTCATTAAATGTATTATAATTTACTGTAAGCATATTTAAAATATGGGGTTACATACATGAAGTAGTTTAAATGTTTGAATGTTACTTAAGTATATTTATATTTATAGATCCATTTTACAGTTAAGTACACTTAGCACAATTTAAGTAAGACTTTTGTACTATTTTTATACTATAAATAAAGTATAATAAGTACAAAAAAGTTGTTCTATTTTAGCACTCCTTAAATATACTGATTAATAAAAAAGTGGCTACAAGAACACTTTAGTGCACTATAGCATAATAATGCTTCGTGTACTTTAGGTTTTTATCTACACAAGTCTAGAGTCTTGGATCTACAGCATCAGTGACTGCACCTGTTTGCCGTTGTGTGTGACGGAGGACAGGATGGTGCGCAGGGTTTTCACGCCCATGGCAATGTCCAGCAGGTGGCAGGCGAAGAAGAAGTTGTTGTAGTGACCCAGCAGAGACATGACCAGGTACCACACCAGATACAGGAACGTCTGGGGAGGATATACACAGTAGGTGTGAGCAGACGGACAGAAAATCAGCTGGAGACAGAGAAAAACATCAGCACAGTAAATACTTACATTATCTGTGAACACGACTCCAAACTTCCAGATCTGGTACTTGATGTCAATAGAGGTCAGCCTAAAAACACATGGGGAAAAAAGACACAGTATTAACCACAAATATATAAAATTAAGAGTATATAGAGCTTGGCAATATGGATCAAAGCTAATATCTCAAGATTTTTTATTTTAGATAGATACAGTCATATGAAAAATTTGGAAACCCCTATTAATCTTTATCATTTTTGCAACAGCCATTTCAGTTTGATATATCTAATAACTGATAGACAGACAGACAGACAGACACTTTTATTTATTCCGAAGGAAATTTAGGCATCCAGCAGCAACAGCACAATAAGAAACATATTCAAACATAAAAAAACAAACAAAAGATATAGAAAAAAAACAGAAGAATAGAAAATATATATATATAAGGCTTTAAAAAACTTTCTATACAAGATCAATATATATCTGTAAACAGAGCAGTGCAGTAGATGTTAATTATTTAATGGTCATTAAATACTTAACAGAGCAAAGTGCAAGGTGCAATGACATTGATTATAAAAGTGACTGATGTGCCATATAAATATAAATATGAATATAAATATGCATATGTAACAAATATAGGGTGATATACAATATATATCTCTATTACCTATTATCTGTTGCATAAGTTAATTAAAAAAAAGAAAAAAAAAAGGATATAACTAATACGATTCATATTTTACATTTTATTGTTTAGTGCCGAATCCTGTACACTAGAGTATGTCGTCAACAACTAAAAGGCAATTCAAATGACACTAAATACATTATAAACAACAGATTCTTCAAATAAATGTTTTTTTTTTCATTTCAAGAAGAATTGCATTTAAAGTGCTTAAAAATGTAAATAAAAATAATTCTCCAGAACTAGATTATCCAGTCCTTCATGTTGGTTTATCATACAGTATTGTCCAGTCAGCTACAATATGGCTGTGTGTGTGTGGGTTACTCTGTACCAGGTGAACATAGAGGTGTCTGGTTCAGGCTTCTTCTCATGCGTCATCTGACTGACATCCAGAGCTGCCAAGTCCATCCCCAGGAGCTCAGCTATTCTCTCTCTACCGTAGATATCTCCATACTTCTCAAGCACCTGCAGTCAGACACACCATAGGCAGCCTCATATTAATAAATGCATACACTATACATACTGTACTTTACTGTGTAAATAAATGTGTTATTAAGGTTTAGTGCATTTTATTGTGTAACTGTGGTTAAAGGAGTTAATACTCGAAAACTAAAACAACAAATTCGCATTTCACACCCACCTTCCTCTTCACAAACTTGTCCCAGTAGTTGTTGGGGAAGGTTCTGTGAATTAATACAATAAGAAGGGAATTATATAACAGTAATACTTATCTCTCTCTCTCTCTGTATATGTATATACAGGGGTTGGACAATGAAACTGAAACACCTGGTTTTAGAGCACAATAATTGATTGTGGTGACGGACAGTTCTGGTGGAAACAGGAGAGTTGAGGTGCACATTGAATTCAATCCGGGTTAGCACCCGAACATCCCTTTCAGACAGCTTCCTCTTACAGCGTGCACAGTTAATCCTGTTGGATGTGGTTGGTCCTTCTTGGTGGTATGCTGACATTACCCTGGATACCATGGCTCTTGATGCATCACAAAGACTTGCTGTCTTGGTCACAGATGCTCCAGCAAGACGTGCACCAACAATTTGTCCTCTTTTGAACTCTGGTATGTCTCCCATAATGTTGTGGGCACTGCAATATTTAGAGCAGAACTGTGCTCTTACCCTGCTAATTGAACCTTCACACTCTGCTCTCACTGGTGCAATGTGCAATTAATGAAGATTGGCCACCAGGCTGCTCCAATTTAGCCATGAAACCTCCCACACTAAAACGACAGGTGTTTCAGTTTCATTGTCCAACCCCTGTATATATATATATATATATAAAATATGACATTTATTATAGTCAGTTAATATAAATTAACTGTAACTATCATATAATCTACTTCATTCTTTACAAATACATTTTAAAGATTGAAAAGATCATATCTTACGGTGTATTGAGCACCAGCCTGTCCCACTGGCCTTTGATGTCATCATCCTCGGGCTGTTCAGTCACATAGAGACCATCGAATTCCAGCTTACGTGCAAGTTCCTTCTCCCTTTTAAAGATGACCAGAGGAACCTGCCACCAACAGATAATAAGAATAAGTATGATGACCCTTTGAATAATTAATATATTTATTGCATGTAATTTATTCAGCAAGAAGCAACTACAGTTAGAGCTGAGGGACCTATTCATATAAAATGCCTTTTGCCACCAAAAAAAGGTTGCACACTCTTTAGTTTCACTGCATTTATTTTTGATTGCAGCACACATTCACGGTTGCATTGTTTCAATAAGCTTCTGCAGCATCAGAAGATTTATTTCAATGCAGTGTTGCTGGATAAATTTTTCACCAAGATCTTGCAGCAGTATTGATGATGGTAGAGTCTGACCAACCGCTGCACAAAGCAGCTCTTCTCCATCCAGCACATCCCAAAGATTCTCAATGAGGTTAAGGTCTGGACTCTGTGGTGAACTCTCTCTCAATCCATGTGTGAAAATGATGATCTCATGCTCCCTGAACCCTGAACTCTTTCACAATTCCAGACCCATGAATCCTGACATTGTTCATCTTGGAATATGGCCGTTGTTAAGAGATATTAAATATTAAAATTAAATGTAGGTTTTCAGTTAATCATGCATAATAACATCTAATCCGCAAACCTTATTATGATTAAGAGAGTGAAGCAAGTGTCATGTGAGTAATCTTGTTTGTGCTGACCCAAGCGTCTGAAACTAGTAAGTTTTTCCTGGATATTTGACCTGAACTGTGTATGTGGGTGGTTGTGAAAAGGAATGTCCGGAATGTCCAGTCTGGACTGATTGTCCAGGCAGTAGCAGGTGGAAAACAGTAGTAATCAATAGATAACATCTATTCAACACAATCAGTTAGAACCAGTTTTTGAGGAACCGCTTCACTGACCTTTACACAATAAATCTGGGTGGGGTTTCGGGGGATATAAGGTCTTGCAACTGTAATGATCGTTGAACTTGAAACTCTGTGTGAGCGAAAAGGGTTCCCAGAGATCTGTTGTAATAAATTGTTACTTTGCTGAATATCTGAGTATCCTGTCTCTCTATCAACTCTACTTCGGGCTTCCAGGGGAAACGCACTGGAGCAGTTAGGAGTAATGCGGATTTCCCAACACTGTTTCATCAGTGAAGAAACTAGGGGTGAGCGATATGGCTCTAAAATAATATCACAATATTTCATGGTATTTTCACGATAATGATACTTTTGCCGATATGACAATTATTATTTAGAATTTTATTATTGCATGCAATATGATATGGCTAACTGAGATCTTAAAAAAATTCAGATTTGTAACAGAAGTCAATGATCCAGAATGTTATGATACTAGTAATGCACCCCAAATATCTACAAATATCCAGGATTAAAGTAAAATAAATGATACTGGACAGATCAAATCTGTCTCTAGTAAATATATAATGGGTAATTAGAACAGTGTGATTATTTTCTTTTGTTAATTAGGTAATTAGGGTGAGTAACATGGCACGATATTTCAGGGTATAATATCGTTCACAATATTTACATTTTTTGGGCGATATTATCACGTACGATACGATATGGCACACCCCTAGAAGAAACAATCCATAACCTGGTCTATATTCAGTAAATTCAGGTAGTCAGCTGACCTCATTCTTTCAGCACATACTGTTGCTGAACCTAAACCTGCAGACCAACTGCACCATCAACCCCACATCATTTGCTTACTTACATCCAGGTGGCCAAACAGTGTAATATGAGCATAATGTGATGAACACACCTTGAGACAGTTGTAGCCGATGATGCAGAGGAAGGAGATGATGGTGTGGAAAATGCTGAAGAAAGCGAGTGCAGGCTCCATGTAACCAGTGTTCTCCTCCAAGAAATAATAAACAGGCCCTTCTTCATCATCCTCATCTCCGTTCTCCTCCATTCCTGAACCTTCTGCCTCGCCACCAGATCCCTCAAACAGTCCCGATCCCTCAAACAGTCCTGAACCCTCAAACGCTCCAGAGCCTTCAAACTCCTCCTCGCCTGGAGGGCTACTGGACACCTAAAAGAAAGAACAGGGAAAGACGAGTTACCAAAGCAAAGTTCAGTGTTTAGGAACAGCTAGAAATAGAATAGATAATTAGAATTAAATCGAGGATGACCGACCTTGTAAAAGAGCAGGATGAAGTTCAGAGCAAAGGCGACGAACAGAGCCAGGAAACGCAGATTGTAGAAGTTGCGAGACAGGTAGTTCTAAAAGAAGTATAAAAGAAGTAGATATAAGTACATCAACTAAAAACAAGTAATACATATGATTTCATATACAGACATTTGAGCTTCACTGGAACTGAACTGAAAGATTAAAAGCGTATATAACTTAACAATTAAACAGGTGGAAAAAAAAATACTTTATTGGTGTTTTAATACTAGTCTTTTTCCTGGGATTGCAAAGTTTGGTATTTGGTAAGCTTTTTTCTACTGAAATCTGTGATCTGGTTTTTGCTTCAAGTGGGGTGTGGAAACTATCCACTCCAGGTGCCGTGTTTATGGTTGAGTGATTGGTTCCCGGAGGGTACTGTAATAAGCTCAGCTTTGTGGAGTGTGTGAAATCCTGGAGTGACAACCTCCTTCCCTCCGCCAGGACATTAAAAACGGGTTGTGGTTGGGTCTTCCATCACGACAATAACCAAAACATACAGCTAAGGCAAGGAAGTGGCTCAAAACAAAGCACATTAGGGTCATGGAGCGGTCTAGCCAGTGTCCAGACCTTAATCCCATAGAAAACTTATGGAGGGAGCTGAAGCTCAGAGTTGCCATGCAATAGCTTCAAAATCTTAATGATTTAGATGATTAGATGATCTGCAAATAGGAGTGGACCAAAATTCCTCCTAATGTGCACAAATATCGTCAACTACAAAAACATCTCACTGCTGTGCTTCCCAACAAGGGTTTTGCCAGTATTAAGTATTAAGTCTTGTTTTGCAGAAAGATCAAATACTTTTTTCCCTCTGCAAAAAAACAAAATCTATTTCTATAATTTACACAATGGGATTTTCTGGATTTTATTTTTGATATTCTAACTCTCAATATTAAAATTAAACTCCCCTTAAAAAATTATAGACTGTTCATATCTTTGCCAGTGGGCAAACTTAAAAAATCAGCAAGAAATAGTATTGATATTTCCTTTAATATGAGTCTGTAAGTGGGTACCATTGCATACTATCAGAAATTATTTTAAAAAAATAAAAAAAATAAAAAAAAGTTGATATAGATATTGTGTGACTAATTACAATTGTCTAATTGCATGTTATCAGATGTTTATTGCAGTTAAACACACTTGTGGGTTAACTGGTAACTGGTAACACTCTTACCATGAACTTGATCCTCTGAACCTCCAGCTCATTCCAGAGCTCGAAGCCCTCCCCAGCAGCTGCTTTCCCTTTCTTAGCTTTGGCCTTTACTTTTTTCTCCTCCTCCTCCTCCACCTTCTCTTCTTCTGGTGCAGCCTCGGCTTCTTTCTCAGATTTCTCTCCATTCTCAGCGCTGCAGGAAACACACGGGCAGTATTGGGTAAATTTTCGTTTTAGAAGATTTAGAAACAAATATTTGACACAAAAACGAAAAATTGTATTGCATGTAATCTCAATTGGAATCAATTGGAATACTCACTCTGCCTTTTCTGCCTCTGGGGCTGGTTCTTCTTCTACCACCTCTGCTTCTGCTGCTTGTTCCTCACCCTCAGCTCCTTCACTCAGCTGAAGGAAAGAATTAGGAACCAATAATCAGGATAACATGCAAACTTGGATCATTTTGTTCCATATGAAACTAAGATGCTTTTCTAACTATGACCCACCAGTTTTCTCTTCAGTAGTGGGGTGCCTTCTGGTGTTGGGGGCTCTTCTGGCTCGGTCTCTCCCATATCTCCTAGTCCTCCGGGTGTATCAAAGCCTGGTCTGCCTCTGTCCTCTCCTTCCTCTCCCTCCTCTCCTTCTTCTTCTCCTCCACCAGCTTCCTCTCCCTCTCCTGAGCCTCCTGCTTCCTGAAGTTTCCTGGCTCCTGGCTCGGGTGGCAGGTCACCGTGCACCTCGTCCTGAGTCGGGTCGGGCATGTTAGTCAGGATCTCAGTCAGCGTCATCTTCTTAGCTCCCTCCACCAATCCGCCTCCGAACAGAGTGTTCCAAATGAGCATGAAGAAGCCTTTGCACACACTGTAGATGAAATGCAGAATGCCAACGAAGATGGTGAAGAAGAAAGTGGCCAGGCCGACAATCATTTCCTTTATGGTCATTTTCCGCAGTCTGCGGTATCGTCGTCTCAGGTTGCGGAAGGTGAACAGGTTGAGGAAGTTGACCACGCTCTTGATGAAGTCTGCGAATGCTGAGCTGGACTCAGCCGCGGCCTCCTCTCCATTCCCTTCCTCTCCTTCTCCTCCCTCTCCGTTTCCACCTTTACCACTTTCCTCCTCTTCTTCCTCGTCCTCATCTCCATTCCCTTCTTCCTCCTGCTCGGAGATCTGGGAAGCGATGTTCATCTCAAAGATGGTGTCCTCACAGAAGTTGACAAACATCTCCATCTTCTCCGATTCACAGCCTTCATTGACCACATCGAATATGAACTGCCTTTTAGACTCTCTGACCTGAGGCATCTCCCACTGGTTGCGGTTGGCCTCGCTGATCTCGAAGTAGATGCGCTCGATCCTTTTACTGGCGCCCATGATCTCGATGCGGCCCAGGAAGGGGCGGAAGTAGTTCAGCACGCTTTCCGCTTGCTCCAGGAAGTTCTGCAGGCGCGTGTCGTGAGGGACGTGCTCGGAAAGGTTGGTGAGCAGCACGGCGATGTTGAAGCCGATGTCCTTCGCTGGCTCTTGGAAGCGATTGGCGAATTCTTCAAAGTTGATCATCTCGTTCTCGTCCGCCTCTGAGCAAGAGAGCAGGAACTGGATCTCGGAGGGAGAGTACTGCTTTTGGCTGTCCATAGCCTTGGAGAAGTCTTTTTTAGAGATCAGGCCACGCGGGTCTGTCACATAATCCATGAAGGCGTCTGACGCCACGATGTCCTTCAGCTTCAGGAACATGTCAAAGAACTTGAGGATCATCTCCACGTTGCTGGACGACTCGACCAACATGTCTACCATCTGGCGAGCAATAGTGCCATTCACGATGTTACCTGAAACAAGAAATGCATTCCAACATTAACAGGGAAGCAATGCGGTCTTCTTCACTTTGGTCAATAGAAGATCATTGAGTTGAAGATCATTGATGTCTCTTACCCTCCAGTAGAGAGAGCAGCATTACGACCATATCTTTCTGGAGATCCAGAAGTTCCTTCAGCAGACCAATCTGACTGGAATCCTGAGTTATATAAGCACAAAACACAGATCGGGAATAACAAAACATATAAAAAAAATATCTCAACTTAACTGATGGTCTGGGAACACAAGGGGAGTGTTAAACATTTAGATGGATGTCACACAAATCAATTTATTTTATTATTTTTAATTAGACAAAAGAGCTTAAAATTAGGAGGAAATTTGAATCGTCTACTACTTGTACAACACACACTGACATGACACAAATCATGGGACAGCAATATGTAATTACACAATAAGAAGTGGTTCCTCAGGCAATGAAAGGCTTAGGAACGAACGGCCACATCTGGTGATGTGTTATCTTGTGAGACAGAGTTGTCACGATAACAACTTTTTGACTTTTGATACTTTGAGGACCTTACAAGATGGGTTGAGTGGAGAATCGACTCATTGAGCAAATCGGTTCACGAATCGGTTGCAAATTCGAATCAATGACACAAGACACAGATTTCTTCTCAGACATTGGATTACACTTCAGAATGTGAATTTGTGCTAAAAACTGAGAAATAAAGCAATAAACGAGTCATAAAAAGTTACTTTGAAAGTTTTTAGAAACAGCAGGATTTCTTTCAAGCTCTTTCTGGTCATATAGATATGGTTCATGACGATGTGTTGAGGCATTCTTAAGTTTTTTTAGAAAAGACATCAAGGTGTCTGGTGCCAATTGGGCCACAGCTTCATGTGTGAAGCAGGAATACATCATAAAGTGGACAGAGCAGTGGGTGGTAATACATTTGATCGGTGCAAACATCCCACAGAAATTCACACTCAGTGTGAACAGAAATATCCCACAGGTCAGTGCAGCGTTTTTCAGGTTCCATGGGATATGGCAAAATTTACGGGACACGATACTAGTTCCTTTCCCATGATGAGGCATGTCAGTGTATTTAACGCTTATTAACGTGTGAGTATTGGGCTTGTTGGTGTAGTAAGAGCTAAAGTCATCCTGCTAAAGCCATCCCCTTACCTCAGAGTGTGTTCTACTCCAGAAAGTATCCTGGGTTTGCATTTATTAACAATAAATACACAAAAAGAGCATCACACACAGTGGAGAGCTGCATTGTAAGTTTAGAGAGGTGGGATGGAAGAGGAGAGAAACGGAGAAACGGGCAGAACAGGGAGAAGAGAGAAGTCACCTTGGGACAGTGTGAAATCAAGTGTTAAAAAAAAAAAAAAAAATCTACTATGAGCATAAAAGTCCTAATGACGTCTTACAACAGCATGACCAGACTGAGCCTTTATTTTCGTCTTTTTGTTATTGTTTAGTCTTTTGTTGACCAAAACATATTCCCAATATTTGCAGCATATACAGGGTTCTTGCTCTATTTTTAAAAGTCAAATTTAATGCTTTTTAAGACCTCAATAAATATAATTTAAGACCCGAAAATGTAGTCATAACTTCTTATGAAGAAAATAATGTATTATATTGAAAATTACAACTTAACCTTTCCCATTTGTTATCAATTTTCTTTTTCAATTTTGTTCCATTGGGATGCAAGACATGTTAGCATGTTAGCATCACAGCTAATGTTAGCTAGTTCTCCCCTAACCCTAGTTTTCTCCCCGGTAGCTAACTCGCCACTAACGTTAGTATGTTAGCTAGCTCGCAGCTGATGTTGACTCAGCTAACCTTAGTTTTCTCCCTGGTAATGATAGCTAGCTCTCTGCTAATGTTTTCTCGCTCTACGCTAACCTTAGTTCTCTCCTCAGTAACATTAGCTAGCTTGCCATTAATGTAAGCTAGCTCTACGCTGACTTAAGTGCTCTCCTCAGTAACATTAGCTAGCTCAAAGCTGTTGTTAACTCTGCTAACCTTAGTTCTCTCCCCAGTAACGTTAGCTAGCTTTCTGCTAACCTTTGTTCTGTTCCCAGTTACGTTAGCTAGCTCGCTGCTAATGTTAGCTAGCTCTGCGCTAACCTTAGTTCTCTCCCCAGTAACGTTAGCTAGCTCGCCGCTAATGTTAGCTAGCTGTACGCTAACCTTAGTTCTCTCCTCAGTAACGTTAGCTAGCTCGCCGCTAATGTTAGCTAGCTGTACGCTAACCTTAGTTCTCTCCTCAGTAACTCGCCGCTAATGTACTGTATATGCTTTTATGCCTACAGCAAATTTACAGTAAATTTAAGACAATTTAATTAACCTTATTTATAAATATTTTAATTTAAGACATTTTAAGACCCGCAGGAACCCTGATATAGAATAGAAATATTTCAAAGTGACTTGGAATAGAAATCATTTTACATTGACTTCAAATGAAAGTTAAGTTCTTCTATTATTTTTTTTTTATCTGTCACGTCATGCTGTGTCATAAATTGTCATTAGTCCTCAACTATAGAGTGGTTGCATGCCAGCCCTGATGGTGTCCAGTCTGTACAGTGAATCCACAGAATACCTTGCATTGTGGATCACAGCCAGAACAAGGACACACATGGTGGTCTACACACTGGTCTACAGTCACATACTACAGCAGCACACTCTCAAAGTCCTGCAGCAGCTGACTGGAGGGTTAATGTTGGGTCTGAGGAATCTCTTCTTCTCTTTTTTGATTGGTTCCTCTGGAGCAGATCTACAGGAGCGAGGTCAAGGCGGGAGTCAAAGCAAAGTGACGCCTACCTCAGCTCCCAAGACCAAAACCAGAGCAGCACTAACCCGACTAACAACAGGAAATTGGAGTTATTATGTGTGAGCTACACTATAAAAAAACAAAGGTGCAGTAAAAGGTTATCTGAGCAATGCCATGATATTGAAATATCAACATTTTTTTGTCCTATAAAGAATATGAAGAACCTTTAGGGAATTTTCACACCTCAAGTTGGTGTCTATGGTCGACATCAGTTGATGAATTTGTTTATTTGGAGCGTTTCTCCCTCTGTTTGGTTTGTTTTCACACAGGCATAAACCTAAACGCACCAAAATAGGCACCAATAAACCACATGAGCACATTGTCTCCTCTCATTGGTCAAATGTGTCTGGCATGGGAGGAAGAAAGTAAATATAACGAGAAGATGGTATGGTATTCAGCAAATGCATAAAACAACCTCATGCTAAATTTAACAAATGATACTTGAGCTGAATAATAATTTATTGAATTACAAATGGTCCTTTTATATGGCATTGCCTAAAAAACCTTTGTATCATCTTTATTTTGAAGAGCGTATGAGACGGTGTCAGTTTACGCAGTTAACACAAGTCTTTGTGTTTACTGCCTACAACTGTAAAGCACAGAATCTGTAGAGCACTGTCTGAAGGTTTCCCTAAAGCTATGCATCTCATTCTGTCTAATAACTTTTTGTTAAATAAATAATACGATTAAAACTACGACAGTGCATTCCAGAAAATGTGCATCCAGAACACGAGAAGTGTCTGAGGTAAGCGCGGGACGGTGGTATGGTGTGTGGCGGACGGCAGGTAGGTTTCTATGAGAGATAAGATTAGAGCAAAAGTGAAACGCAAATCCTTACGCCATTTCGGAGTCCTTGATCGGGGTGCATCTGGCAGGGTCACACATCAGAATAAAAATGTTATACATCAACATTTTTAAACATTTTTGTATTTACTGTGTCTCTCCACTGCGGAAACAGTGGTACCTCCCTACCTGGATCTATACATCTATACATACCGTCACTGGGGCTGCTGTGAATTACCAGGAGGAAGACACACACTAAAGTTAGCTGTGGTTGGAGGACGTTGTAGTGGTGGCAGTAATAAATAACCTCATTAAAATGTTACTTTATTACAGCTGAAAATGTAAAACTCATATATTATATAGCCGTATTACAAACAGAGTGATCTATTTTAAATGTTTATTTATTATATTGTTGATGATTGTAATTTACAGCCAATAAAACCCAAAATCAGTCTCTCAGAAAATTAGAACGTACAGTAAGACTAATTGGTTCTTTTTGCAGTGTGGGCAGTGTGCCAATTCCTGCTGGAAAATGAAATCTGCATCTCCATAAAAGTTGTCAGTAGAAGAGGGACTTTAGACTTGATAATAAAACACAGTGGATCAACACCAGCAGATGACATGTCTCTCCAAACCATCACTGATTGGTGGAAACTTCATACTAGACCTCGAGCAGTTTGGACTGTGTGTTTCTCCACTCTTCCTCCAGACTCTGCTCCCTTGATTTACAAATGAAATGATAAATTTACTGATGATCAGTGATGGTTTGGAGAGACATGTCATCTGCTGGTGTTGATCCACTGTGTTTTATTATCAAGTCTAAAGTCAGTGCAGTTTTTTTTTCCCACAAAATCTTACAGCACTTCATGCTTCCCTCTGCTACTGACAACTTTTATGGAGATGAGGATTTTATTTTCCAGCAGGACTTGGCACACTGCCCACACTGCCAAAAGTACCAGTTGGTCTTATATAATATTCTAATTTTCTGAGATAGTAATTTTTGTGTTTTCATTGGCTGTAAGCCATAGTCATCAATGGTAAAAGAAATAAACATTTAAAATACATCACTCTGTTTGTTTATTACATCTATATAATATATGAATTTCACATTTTTAACTGAATTACTGAAATAAAGTAACTCGTGTGTAATATTTAATTTATTTGAGATGCACCTATCCCTCTCTTAATCCTACTTCTGCAGCCAAATTAGATTTATATACAGTCCTTAAACCACATGAGCTGGTAGTGTGTGTCAATCATAGTTGGCAGTTAAAATGATATTTATTGTATCTGTAAGTCAATAAGGCATAAACTTTTAAAAAGTATTTTTGTCTAGGACGATCTACTGCCCCAGAAATATTCCAATATGTCAGATTGAATCTATCACCTGTGCTGTGCTTAAATTTGGGAGAGAAATACAAAAATGCTTTGGATCAAATGGAGCTGTATCAGGCCTTTACACACAGAAGAGCAAATAACAGACAGCATAACAGTACATATAACAAAACAATAAGAATGGTGGTTAAAGTGTGTCAGCATAAATAAAGGTAAGTGTCCAAGCTGTTTTTTTTAAGTTCACACCATTAAAAAGCTACATTGCTGGGTTAAAATAAAGCAGTATGATATGCAGACTCTAATGGTCTATTAGAAAAGTTAATTTATAATTTTTTATTAATAAAAACCCCACGAATTTATGGTGTGTCCAAACTTTTGACTGGAACTGTAAATACATTAACAAATATTGCACAGTTGGATTCCAGTTCCAGTTGCAGGTGGTTTTCAGTGTATTTGTAGCTGTTTGCTAAGTGGTTGCTGTGGGTTGTTGTTAATAGGTTGCAATTGGTATTACAGGTGGTTGCTCTGGTGTTGCTAGGAAGACATAAGTGCAACTATGTTCCATATATAAAAGAAATACTTGTAAATGTGTCTATTCATTAGCAAAACAAAAGTACAGTATCCTACAAAAGTGAGTGCACTGGTCATATTTCTGCAAATATTTTATTATAAAAAAAATATGGGGCAACACTGTAGAAATGAAACTTATGATATATCTGTCTATTTTCCGGTTTACAAAGATTTCTCTCCTGAAAACAATTTAGTTAGGCGAGTAAAGCGCTTTCATTTGTTTACAGTAAGCTTACATTTCTAGATTTCCACCAAGGCTGAGTACAGCAGCATTAGCATTAGTGGCTAACCGCTAGCGCTAGTAAACACAGCCTGACAGCGGTAAACTGAGAAACCCTGATTTTCTATTTGTCTGTAATGAACTATATTTTTTGATATATACATATACAGCTCTGGAAAAAAAATAAGAGACCACTTTACCAGTTATCCAAAAGCAGTGTGTATGACTGGTGGAGGAGAACATGCCAAACTGTGATTAAAACCAAGGTTATTCCACCAAATTTTGATTTCTGATTTTTTTGTTATTTCAGCCATTTCTCCATTATTTCTCATTTTCTGCAAATAAATGATCTATATCATTTATTTGGGAGAAATGTTGTCTGTAGTTTATAGAATAAAACAACAATGTTCATTTTACTCAAACATAAACCTATAAATAGCAAAATCAGATAAACTGATTCAGAAACGGAAGTGCTCTCAATTCTTTTTAGAGCTGTATTTTTAATATGTATATGTCACATATAAAGAAATACATGCCCACGTACTTCTTTTCGGTTTGAGGTGGCAAAGTAAATGCAAAGTATAATGTTGTCCCATAAACAGATACAAATATTTGCAGAAATGGGGGAAATTTCCTTCGGGATAAATAAAGTATCTATCTGTCTGTCTGTCTGTCTGTCTGTCTGTCTGTCTGTCTGTCTGTCTGTCTATCTATCTATCTATCTATCTATCTATCTATCTATCTATCTATCTATCTATCTATCTATCTATCTATCTATCTATCTATCTATCTATCTATCTATCTATCTAAATGAGGGGTGTACTAACTTGTGTTGCATACTGTACACAGCCAAAACATTTATTTTTCCTAATGGACTGTAATTTCTTAAAAATATATTTTGAAATTAAAATATATATGTATTGTCTATATATTATTAACAATTACGTGTGGGGGTAGGCATGCCTCAAATTGCCTGCATTCAGCATTACATTTTCTGACATGCATGATAGTAATTGTCAAACTTGGCAATTCATGCAGTTCACACTTAATCAAAACCTAAAATAAACCATCAGTTTATCTGTGAGAACAGATAACAGTAATTAGTTTTAGTCACATAAGAGTCCTAACAGATTAAATACACCCATCTGCATAGAGGGAAGTTGTTACTGGGTTTACTGTGTTTTGCTTTCAGTCTTTACAGAACACCCTGCATGCTTTTAATGTCTATAAAAACTGAAAGCTATGCAAATAATAAGATTCCAGAATATTAGAGCTGGGAAAGTTTCCCCACAAGTAAACTAACATTTAGCTTTATTAAGATACAACTGCTTTAATATAAAGAACTGTGAGCAAATTAAATATAATCAGAATTAAATCAAATAATATGGTAAATGTGTATTGTGTGAATATGGCGAAAATATGTGTCCAGGTCTGCACTCTTACCTGTGCCAGCTTCATCATCATATGTGCAAACACATGGAGAAAGCCCACCACAGCGTCCCACAGTCTGCTGTGAGCCAGTGACTGCTGATTCCCAGTGCACGGACCCTGAAACAGACACACCACAGAGCAAACACTCAAACACACAGTCAGAGTCATTTGATTTTGAGTGTCCTGATCTGATACTTTGGCAATGCAATAAAAAAGAAAGAACACAACCCAGCATCAAAAGGTATCAAAACAGAAAATTAAAAAAATAAAATAAATAAGTACTAAACAGCCATATAAATGATTTCCATTAAATAAACAAACTAAGAAATTTCACACAACAACAATTCTGTGATTAATCATAATTAAGATACATTTTAATGCTAATATTTCTGTATTGTTAGAAGGGGAACAGTAATAATAGTGCAGATTGATTTAGGATGTTTTTACTGTATTGTATTTTACGGACAATAAAGGTGCACTGGATTATAAGGCACACTATCAATAAACGTCTATTTTCTGGTCTATTTTCACACTGATTTATGAGGTGTATTTTAGAAGACACTATAAGGAACTTCATCATCAATTCATCATCAGCAGCAGGTCTTGCTGTTGGGTGATGGTGGGGAGTAGCTAAATAAGTTAAGTAGAGCTAAGCTAAGTAAACAAAACTGTAATTAAAAAAGACTTTCTTTTAAGGGTAAAGAGTAATGCGCTTCCGTTTATGTACAGTAAGCTTTGATTTCCAAATTTCTCTAGCACTAAGGCTGGAGCATTAGCATCAGCGGCTAACCGCTAGTGATTACCTGCTATTGCGCCCGATAGCGCTATAGTGAGGAGTTCTCCGATAACCCAGGGCGATATTAGCTTGCAGTTCATCCCACATAGCTTGTTTTGACACAGTAAACACGCAGACTACAGTCAAATGTACTCATGTCTAAATGGTATAATAGCGAGCACGGTTTGAGGCTAATGCTAATGCTGCTCCAGCAGTGCTAGCTGGGGTTAGCAGCAGGCTACAGGCCGATAATACTCACCTCTGAATGGGGAAATAGCAGTTAGCAGCTACTTCAGCCCCGGTGTTGGAGAACTAAACTGAAACTCCTGTATAAATCTGTACTTCAGCAGAGTGGCTTTACTGCTCCTTAATACCTGACTGGTAGAATTCATACATAAGGCACTCTGGATTATAAGGCACACCAAAAATTTTTGGGAAAGGATTTTAAATGCACCTTATAGTGCGGAAAACGCGGTATTATAATAGGGTAGTATTAAGTATTGAGGCTTTTAAAATTATATTATATTATTTTTTTTTTTATTTTTAGAGCTACTCATTTAGTTGCTGAGTTTAAATAAGATCTTTAACGGAGAACATAGATACTAGTATCTACAGTAAGCTTGTGGAGTAACACTGTAGCGTTTCATTTTTGATAAATCAGTGATCGGGACTTTTTCACCAGATTCTGATTCATTGAAAAAAAACGTGATCAGCCACAATTATCAATCACATTATCGATTTGGGGACATCCCTAATACAGGTGGAAAACAAGGATGTAAAGAATGCCTTAGAAAAAGGACAATTTAAAGACCAGAATTAAAAATTTAAGACAGGATGGAAGACCCACCTGGATGTATTCTGTCAGGCTGTTGAAGATCTGCTTTGCGACGGTCATGGCCTTGGAGAAGTTCCTCTTGCCTGGTTCATCAATGATGTCTTTCCCAGAGTAATACCAGTAGAAGTCACTGATTGATTCCTTGTAACGACAGAGAGGGAAGACTGAGATGAACAGAAGGACTGAGAGAAGCAGGTGAATACTGCCGTGACATTACTAACACTGTGTTATACCTGCAGTCTCAGCAAGTAGTCCACAGTGCAGATGATAATATTAATGGTGGTGGTGCTGCCAGTTTGTGTACGCAGATAATTCTGGAAATCTAAAAGAAAAAAAAAGGGACACTCAGCTTTACACATTCTTATCAAAAAGACATTCTGTACCTGAGACTTACTGTGACATGTTACAGGTACATGTTATACCGTAGACCAGAGAATGTTCAATGCCCGCAGAACTTCAGAAATCTGGTACCCAATAAAATACATCACAGTATTAGCCTTAGCCGCTAAACACCGCTAGTGCTAGCGGTGAGCTGCTAGTGCTAATACTGCTGCACCCAGCCTTAATGGAAATCTGGAATCCTAAGTGTTTTACTCACCCAAATAAACAGTTTTTAGGATAAATCTGTGTAGATTAACATCCAGTGCTCATTTGATGGTTTATTTAAGAATTACAGTTTTGTTTACTTAACTTAGATCATTAACTTTAATCCCAGCTGCAGAAGCTGCTGAATTAGAAGGAAAACATGGCGACACCCCTGTTCCTTACTAGTGTCACATAATTTGCCTTATAATCCACTGCTGCTATCCACTGCATGACTGCTAACATAACTGTCAGTGTATGACAAACAATATCCCAAATCTTATGCTGAATCCACTGCTGACATACAGTACCAGTCAAAAGTTAAAAATACCAGTCAAACGTGGACACAACAATTTAGTACTATAAATATATTTTCTGTGTTGTAGATTAATAAAGTCATCCAAACTATAACAAAAAACTATTAATTCATAATTATTTAGTTGTGAAGAGGTAGAGTTGGTATACAGTGAACAGCTCTATTTTTTAGTCATTTTTTAAATACATATTACAGTAAGAACTACTCAACTAAGTAAAGAAAAAAAATACTTTAAGAAACGAAGGTCAGTCAATTTGAAAAATGTCAAGAACTTAAAAAAGGCCATCAAAAACTTTATGATGAGACTGGCCCTTTTCAGGACTGTCAAGGAAAGGAAGAGCAAGAGTTAACCTTGTTGCAGAGGACAAGTTCATTAGAGTTACCAGTCTCAGAAACCGCAAGTTAACAGCTCCCCTGAAAAAAGCACTTAATGCTATTATTTTGGTTTGCCTAAAGGTCTCATTCTGCTAAAATCCACTTCTTCTTGTTCTTTGTGAAATACTGTAGGTCTCTGAGTTGCATATGATGCTGCACATAAAACTGTTTCTCAGTCTTCATTGTCTGCAATGTCTACTAAAAGAAAATCCTCAGAAATACGAGTTGATTAGAAAGACAATAGGGTGTCTATGTCAACCAGTTACTTCATGGCCTTGCCCACCTGAGCTCAGGAAGGCCCACAGTCAGAGCTGAACCTGGGCTGGAGAAGAAGGAGCTATAGCTAAGGCAGAGCTAACAGCTCTGTTTACAGAGCTATTTAGAGTTCAGCGAAGTTTAATTGTTAACTTTACCCAGCACTCATTTCTGTATCTTTATAAATAAGGCTGTAACTCTGAAAACATTTTTCCTTTGAGTTTTAGAGCTGTAAAATTTCCTTTGAGGAAAGGCAGGTAGGCGTTCCCTGCTGCAGTGCTGTTAGCCAATCAGAGGCGATACATTTACATATATGAATATTCATGAACAAGAGCCCAAATCCTGTCTTTCCTCAGAGACCACTAATTCAGTGAACTAAAGCAGAGTTATACAGAAACACCTGAGCTCTTTTTTTTCACAAAAAACAGCTCACATGGCTTCATTCATACTAGAGACCACAAACAGACTGTTTAAAATTAATGAAAAAACAATGGAATGAGACGTTTAACACTTTTAGGTTACTACATGATGCCTTATGTATTTCTTCATAGTCTGGGTCACTTCAGTATTTATTAACAATGTAGGAAAAAAATAAGGAAAACATTTAATGAGAAGTTATGTCAGAACTTTAGACTGGTACTGTAGTACTTTGTAATTACACACATACCTTGTATATGAAACAGATTACTTTTTGAACGATTCTTTGGTCACCATGTTATGCCAAAGCCCCCAATCACTGCACTCTGATTAGTTTTGGATCACTCACTCTAAGTAAATTTGTCAAACAACACCTGTAGTTGACCTCACTAATGCTATTTTGTCTGAATACAATCAAATCTAGGATAGGATCTTCCACAAAGAGGATGTTAGTGTAGCAAAAGGGGAACAAACTTCCAATTAATTCCCTTTATTTCAGATCAAATGAGCAGATATCAAGTTTTTAAACATACTACATTAATAAGTCTGAACTAACATTAAAATCACATGTCCTAATATTAAGTAAGTACCTTAAACACTCTTCCTGCCTAATATATGCACAACTTAAAGAGCCACTGAACTCTAAACCATATTATTTTAATTAATTGCTGAAATGTGTTGCTTTGAAGTAATAAAGCATACCAGTCCTTCATAAAATTTTATAAACAATTTCTAACCTTTAAAAACACTTTTATTGTGATAATAATTTCTGAATCTACAGTGCTGCTACCTCTTATGTTCAACTGTGCTATATAGGTAAGGATGATGTTTTGTGAACTTTGGTTTGCAGACACATCCCAATATGCAGATCAGTCAATCAATAATACCGCCCCCCTGCTGACGTACAACCATCTGTGTCTCACAACTATCTCTGTCAGCCGATCAACTCAATTTCTCCTGCCCTGCTTCTAAACCCATACATCACCCAGTGCCCCTCCCAAACTACTTCTCCTGTTTTTTTTAAGCCTTTTCCAAATTTGAGCTGAGGGTGGAGTCAGCTACAATCAGGGGGTTTAGTGCCCCTTTAACAGGTGCCACTGGATCCTGTGGTTTTAATGTTACGGCTGTTCAGTGTACGGTGTAGATGTATAGTGTAGAATATACACATCTCATTGGTGAAACAGGAAACCGTGATTTCTGTAACTTGCCGTTGTTGTGGCCCTCGCAAAGCAGCTGCAGGAAGCGGAAGAGGTCGCACGTGAACTCGTCGTCTGCCATGACCTTCTCATCTGCACAGGGGTACACAATACACACACACACACAAACGTTACTGTCACAGGACACTAACAGCGCTACAGGAGATAGTGTTTGTGAGTGAAAGAAAATATGAAAGAGTCCATATCATGAAAAATCTGGAAATCCCAGTATTTATAGTTATTTACTAATTATATATGCTTTAAAATAAGCTCATTGTGTGTATTAACTGTTGTTGATGTCACAGAACCCAGCTCAAATATTATATTCCCTTTACGTAAACCAGTTTGTGGAGAAGCCTAATGTGCCTTATGTTTGGAGTGGTGAGACTGGGACTGTAGAAAACATGGACACTGCACTTTTCTATTCTTTTGTTCTATAGAAATTGTTTTGCATGTTTACTCCTAGGGGTCGGGACTCTTGTTAGGTTTGAGGGGGATCGGGAAGTGTTAGAGGTATATGGACCTTCAGATTTTTCAATGATGCACTTAAAACAAAATTACAATAGTTTAATGTGTAGTTTTAATGTTTTCTCAAGCATAAAAAGTATTGCAAGTAATCGCTAGTATTGCATCTAGGTGGCTAGCTAGCTACCTAAGTTTAAGGTGGACAGGGAATGTTTGAACAAGAAGCTATTGAATAGCTAATTTTAGCTCCTTAGCAACTATAAATAATTGTAAATTAAACTGAATTTCAGGACAAATGGCTGTACACGGCACAACAAACTGGCAGGGTTGCGTTGCCCTACAGAGTAGGGTAATTGCAATGTTTCAACAGAAAAAGTTCAGTTAGTTTAAGTTCACTATAAGAAATGAACAGAAAGGGCTGACTTCATTCATTCCTAAGAGTAACACTGCCTTTTCTTCTATTTAGTAGTTAATTTTTTCTTTTTTTTTTTTATAATTTTATTTCTATTTTTTTCCATTTTCTCCCCAATTTACAAGGCCAATTACACAACCCACTTATAAGGACTCCCCCTATCACTTGTAATTTGCCAACACCAGGAGGGTGAAGACTAGCACATGCCTCCTCCAATACATTTGAAGCCAATCATCACCTCTTTCCTAACAGCTGCTGATGCAGCATTGCAGAGTAGCATCACAGCGCTAACGCTCGGAGGAAAGCGCAGCGACTCGTTTCTGAAACATCAGCTCACAGACGACTTGTGCTGATCTACATCACCTTAGGTGTGATGTGGGCGAGAAAGAGCGCCACCTACCCAAGGCCAATTGTGCTCTCTCAGGGCTCCGGCAGCTGATGGCAAGCTGCATAACCGGGATCCGAATCAGTCATCTACTGTTCATAGTGCCAACGCTTTAGAACGCTGAACCACTCAGCACCCCTGTGCAAACATTTTTTACTGGGAACACTAACAGTTGGAATGAAACACTGGAGGTGGAATGACAGAAACACCTAATACTGCAACCTGCCTGCAGAGGCGCTAGCCCTGAAGTTAATTCCCTTTTAAGAGATGTTATACTGTCCATGCTTTCTACAGTCATTGAGACTGGATGGTTCACTGGTTAAATCTCTTGGACTGCCCTGGATGTGATATATGAGGATGCTAAACTCCTCATTTACTGCTATGGTCTTCAGAAATAAATACGGTAAAACTGCTGGATATGGGCTCTTTAAAAAGACTGTGTTAATATGATGTGTGTGGCTTTTTAAAAAGTGTAGAGAATTTCAGAACAGTTCAGAATAACAATAGAGATAGTTTGTTTATTTGTTTAGTGTACACTTCATTTTTTAATGTTAATGTAAAGCAACATGTAAACATTTCTTGTTTTTTTTCTACAGCAAGGTTCTTCAGTTCTGATCCTGGAGAACAGTTCCATCATTAGTCCAGCACAATTTCTGGTTCTAATTTTTTTACTGTATTACTGGGCAGGGGAACCATCAAACTGTGCTAGACGCTGGTCCTCCAGGACTGCAACTCAAGAACGGTAAATGTATGAGTGCAGGACTGATTATCAGCACATCAGAGCACGCTTGGTTTTATATTAGCATGTTAGTACCACCACAAAGACCTCTCTAGGATACGTCCGTCTGTCTGTCCACCGTGCAGCAGAGCAGCTCAAAAAGTGGGAGAAGGAGGCAGAGACCTGATTTCCACACCTTTCTGATGGTTTATCCTCCTCCCCTCTTACACACACACACACACTCAACATACACACACACACTCGATATACACAGACATACAGTGAGGAAAAGAAGTATTTGAACACCCTGCGACTTTGCAAGCTCTCCCACTTAGAAATCATGCAGGGGTCTGAAATTGTCATCTTAGGTGCATATCGACTATGAGAGACATAATCTAAAAAAAAAAAAAAAAAAAAAAAAAAAAACTGAAAATCCCAATGTATGTTTTTTTTAAATCATTTATTTGTGTGTTACTGCTGCAAATAAGTATTTGAACACCTGTCAATCAGCAAAAATTCTGGTCCTCTAAGACCTGTTAGTCCGCCTCTAAAAAGTCCACCTCCACTTCGCTTTATTTTACATTATTCTAAATTAGAAGCACCTGTTTGAGGTTGTTAGCTGCATAAAGACACCTGTCCACCCCACACAATCACTAAGACTCCTACTAACATGGCTAAGACCAGTCCTAAGAGCTGTCCAAAGACTTCAGAGACAAAACTGTAGACCCCCACAAGGTTGGAAAGGGCTGTGGCAATTGCCAACAGCTTGGTGAAAAAAGATCAACTGTTGGAGCAATTATTAGAAAATGGAAGAAGCTTAACATGACAGTCAGTCTCTTACGGACTGGGGCTCCATGCAAGATCTGACCTCGTGGCGTGTTAATAATCCTAAGAAAGGTGCAGAATTAGCCCAGAACTACAAGGGAGGAGCTGCTGGTTAATGACCTGAAGAGAGCTGGCACCACTGTTACCAGGGTTACTGTGGGTAAAATACACTAAGACGTCATAATTTAAGTTTGCCCATGACTATAAGCATCATGCTCTGGGGGAGTTTTTCTGCACATGGGGCAGGATGACTGCACTGTATTAAGGAGAGGATGACCATGTATTGGAAGATTTTGGGGAATAGCCTCCTTCCCTCAGTTGGAGCATTGAAAATGGGTCGTGACTGGGTCTTCCAACATGACAATGACCAAAAAGCACACAGCCAGGATAATCAAGCAGTTGCTCCGTAAGAAGCATATCAAGGTTCTGGAGTGGCCTAGCCGGCCTCTAGACCTAAAACCTATAGAAAAATTTTGTGATTTCAGATCCCTCCATGATTTCTAAGTGGGAGAACTTGCAAAGTCGCAGGGTGTTCAAATACTTATTTTTCTCACTGTACCGCAGTGGCATACACTCGACACACACAGAATACACAGCAAACAGAAAGCACATCTGATGTGCAGCAATGAAACACTCACTGATGGATGTCAGAGGACACAATGTGTAACATTTATATGTACAGATATATGGACAGAAAAAGGGACACTGAGAACAAAGTGAGGGTGACACTGAGCACTTGTGAAAGGTGAGAGATGAAGGATGAACACAAACAAAAAGCACAGCAACAGAAATACAGATAAATGAAGACAAACACCGAAATGGCGCCATGCAAGACAGATCTACTGCACTCCACAAACTCTGCTACAGAAGTCAGAGACAAAGAGCAGGAAAAAAAGGAGGAATGAGAGTGGAGGAGAGTCGGAGCGCCGAGGATGAGATTCAACTCAAAGTCTCTTCCACAGCACACAAACATGTCTTTTAACAGATATCCATGGAAAAAAGTTATTCATGATTTCCATAGAAATCTCTCACTGGATGAAATACACAGGGGGGAAACCTGCTCTGGAATGTTCTGATGCAAAAAATGAAAAGAATAAAATAAAAAAATAGAAAAAAAATCACAAAGAACTAGATACATCACATATTTAAAATTCATACAATGCATAAATACCAAAAACAATGTGAAATCATAAAATAATCACAGAACACACATATAAAAGTGTTAAAATGTGCCCTAGAATCGAAATCTGAGTGTTGGACGTGTACATGAATGTGACAAACCATAAACTTCAAACACTGTCAAAAGAAAAAAATACAACATAAGAATAACAGAGCTATAGAACACACCAATTCTGAAACTCCCAAACTCTTACAGAACATCCCTGATTCCCCTAAAATCTACATAAACCCAACCCGATACAGAAAATCTGTAGACACCTAATGAAAGCTGTTTTTGTATCACTACTACACACTATATGTTGTCTGTTGTCTGTGTGTAACCCGTCTGATAAAGGCATTCAGCTGCTTTAAGATGCACCTATTGCTGAAACAGATGCCTCATGTACGGCATGGGCTGGAGATCACTGTGTGATCTAGAATGACTGAGGTAGATGGAGATTTAGGGATGAGTTGAGGATGAGGTGGGGATAGGGTGATGGTCATTCAATACCCAGTCATTCTATATTTTCGTCCAATGTACAATATGTTATGCTATGTTATGCAATGTTATGCTAGTCTATGTGATAGAGCTACTGTGATTAGTCACAGTGTCCTAAAATCAGCCAATAAAAGTGGAGCTTTTAGGAACGGGATAGGAAATATGTTTAATCCAATCCCAAATTGTTACTTCTTGTTTAAAGCTTGTTAAAAAAATGTTAATCTCAAAAGTAAATGATCAACTTCTCCCTGGTCTGTGTAGCGAGACATTTAGCAAATATAATTTACATATTGAGGCAGATTATCAGTATATTATAAAAAAAAAGCCTTCAAAATAGAAGATATTTGCAAGAATAATACAGTCGCAAATCAGAAAAAAACGTGACAGTGTGGAAAATGCAAAAAAAAACTGCATTGTTTATTACATTTATGCCCAATCCCATTTCACCTCTTACCCCTACTCCTCTGTTTTGCACGTGCACACCGAGGGGTAGGGTGATATGGTTCTTGTTATGCTGGAGGGGGAGGTTAGGGGAAGGGATAGATCTTGTTAGCCCTTCATCTGGAGATTTTTCAGATGCAGCCTTTAAACTGAGGAGTATGAGAATCACTGGTAAGATTGCATCACAAGCAACCAAAGAAACCCACAAATGTAAAAGTATTTTTGTTGTTAAAAGTGACGATTAGCACAATATTACCGTAGTATAATGTGTAGATTCAATGTTTTATGGCCGAATTCTTTATAGCAAGCATAACAAAAAATGCTAGCAGTTTGTCTCAGTAGCTAGCTAGCTAACTTTCTGTTCCACCTTAAATGGTGCGACAGAGGGCAGAAGCAGATCAAAGCTTATTTCAGATTCCCATCACAGAGAAATTAAATAATGGACAAAAATAATTCATTTCTGCACCACCAGCCCTCTTTCTAAAAACATACAATAAAGCCCTAAAGTTAACTAGTTAACCAGCAGCAGCAGCAGCTAAGTTATTGAACTTTAGCGCTCCTAATGACGTATCGGGTGCGTGAAGGGTCGTCTCAACTCTTAGGGTGAAGAATTTCCCCCCTTCCCCATGTAACTCTGAAGGGGTAGGGGTAAGTGGTAGGGCCAAGGGGTGAAATGGGATTGGGCCTAACTATTACAGTATAAACACTTAATAGTTAATGTTTTATCTGCTTAACTTGATATAAATATATTTTTAGCAATCTTTCCATCTAACAACCATAATAAACAACCAAACAACCAAAACAAAGACCAAAAATAAACCAAGCAGCCCAATATACTGATTTCCGGGGACACTTCTACGCTTGGTATCCTCAATGCCAAAGCATTTTTTTTTAAGTGGCAACATTACAAAGCGTCAAAATGCTTAACCATCCCACCTTTCTTTTTTAGAATATGTTTCAGGACTGAAACACAGGACTGGATGTATTATTAACAAATGAAATAAAGTTAAAGAGACAGAACATGGCGTATCTGTTTCCTACTGTCTGCAATCAAATAAAAGTCAAAGCATATTACGTGGGCTTTGGCTCATAAAAGATGGCATGTTTTATGTATGGTGTTGACATATAGCTTTTTCTCAGCATAATCCAGCTTTAACTCAGATTTGTGGATTGCAGAGCAAGCTGTGTTCACAGACAGTGATTCCAGTACAGAGTCGTACCTCTTTTTAATGCTGTGCCGCCTGAGGGCCTGAAGATCACCAGCGTCTAACGGTACCTTGCAGAGGGCTATTCTTTTCACAGATTCTAAGATCTTTATATATTATGTTCTATAAATGATGGGGTATCTTCAAATTTTACATTGAAGGGGACATATTATTATATTATAAATCTCTTTTTTTTCCTTCTTTTCTATTTCCAGTTGGGTCTGCTCTGCCTCTATAAACACTTTAAGCCACCCAGAAAATCCATTTATCTTTTTCTGGGAGGAGTTTGGTGTCAGGAATCATCATTTGCTTCTATGAGACATTTGGATGGATCCCTTTTTCTGACGCCAGAATAAGGAATGTTCATAGAACTACCCTGGCTCCACCCCTCACCCAGCAACCCCCACCAAAGCCCCATCCAGTAGATCAGTTGAAGATCTGTCATTTTGGTCTGTTGGTTTTAGCATGCTTTGTCTGAGGGAGGGATCTGTACCTACTGTCCACGTCAAGTCAGTAGATAAGAGAGAAGTAAGCTAAAACTGTTGAGAATAGAGCTGGTGACATCTCTTTGTGCAAGAGTGATTTGGTACAAAGAATGTTTTTTTTGTAGAATGTTTGTATTATATAATCCATAAAGCTATTCTAACTTGTGTAAAAAGAGGTAGAGTGTGTCCCCTTTTAGGAAACATTCGTTAATAAACATTGTTCCACACTTTTTAGACAATAGATTGGTGAACTTTTGCCCATCTTTGCTTCTAAGAGACTCTATATACAGCTCTAGAAAAAAATTAAGAGAGCACTTCAGTTTATGAATCAGTTTCTCTGATTTTGCTATTTATAGGTTTATGTTTGAGTAAAATGAACATTCTATATTCTATAAACTACTGACAACATTTCTCCCAAATTTCAAATAAAAATATTGTCATTTCGAACAATAGATGCAGAGCTTTCAGACCTCAAATAATGTAAAAAAGAAAACAAGTTCATATTTATAAAGTTTTAAGAGTTCAGAAATCAATATTTGGTGGAATAATCATGGTTTTTAATCACAGTTTTTTTCATGCATCTTTGCATCATGTTCTCCTCCACCAGTCTTACACACTGCTTTTGGATAACTATTTACTTCTGGTGCAAAAATTCAGGTAAAGTTTGGTTTGATGGCTTGTGATCATCCATCTTCCTCTTGATTATATTTCAGAGGTTTTCGATTGAGTAAAATCAAAGAAACTCATCATTTTAAGTGCTCTCTTACATTCTTGCTGTACTCAGTAATGTGAGTCACACAGTTTTCATGAAATGGTAAAATGTCTCACTTTTAATCTGATGTGTAATTTATGTTCTGTTGTGAGTAACATATGAGTATGTAGCATTGGCAAATCTCATCATTTAGTCTGAACATTACACTATATGTCCAAAAGTATCTAGACACACTTTCTAATTGGTGAACTCAGTTAAAGTAGTGGAATCTTGTTTTCTTAAATGACACGAGGGACACCAAATACATCCTGGGTGAGGTAATGTTCAACATTCATGTCTTTCCCTTTTTGCCATTATTTTTTACTTTGCTGCAAAGGAACTTGACATTAAATCTTTTACACTGAATTTTCCAGTAAAGCTCCCTTTATAAAGATTTAAGGTTTTTGTCCTACAGGGACAATAAGGGCGTTTTCACACCAGCACTATTTGGTCTGGTTAAAATGAGCTCTGGTTCATTTGTCCCCTTTAGTGTGGATCAAAACAACCGGACCATGTGAGACCTGCTAGAGAAGGTGATCTCGGTCCGGTCCCAAATGAACTCTGGAGCAGTTTGTTTGTGGTGAGAACATGATCCAGTCTTAAATCATGAGCTAAATTGAGCTAAACTGCTGATAAGGCGCAGTTTAATCTGATATATTAGCCAGATAACACTAATTACCACAGCTTTGAACAAACGCTGTCTCTGCTGCTGCTCCATGCTGTTTACACACTAAGAGCGCAGTATGTGCAGTGTTCACTGCTCGCAGATACTCAACTCTCTTTACTATATGTACATCTGCGCTGCATGTCCCATTGCAAACACTGTGTTTTTAGCTCTGACCAATCAGGAGTCGATGTGCTTGCGTGGTTTATTGGTGCATATTTTGGTGCGTTAAGGTTTGTGCCTGTGTGAAACCAAACCAAACAGAGGGAGAAACGCTCCAAATAAACAACAAACTCATCAACTGATACGGACCATAGAAACTTTCACAACTACAGGTGTGAAAACGCTCTCAGAATAAAAAAAAAAACAAGCATTCAGATTAGAATAAAACACAACAGTGTTACAGAATCACTAAGTCAGCATATTATTTACAACTTATATAAACAAAATGTAAACATAATGTGTGTAGAACAGTTATGGATAAAGTTGGGTCGGCTCCGGGTTCCTTCTGATCGATATCAATTTACTACTGAACAAATGAACAAGTGAACAAATGATGGATTAACATAAATGATATATAAAGAAATGAGCAGAGTCATGGCCATGACCATTACGCTTTCCCCCAGCTTCTCCTGAATTCCATGACACCTCATTATTTGAAATCAATTCAAATAATGTTTGGTGGCTCATCTTTTGTAGAATTTGGGAAGTTATGTCTGCAGCTGCAATTCATTTCATGGTTTAGGTGACACGTCACCACAGTTCTCTGTGATCTGCTCAGAGAAAACTGATTGGAAAAGAGAGGACACTGTTCTTTCTTTCCTTACAATCAGTCATCGTCAAAGTGTTGGAGGTACAGTAGATCTGTGACACAGCACTCAAGGGACAAAGAAACTTTTCAGTCATTGCTAATGCGGCTAAAGGAGGAGGTCGCATAAAGAAAATACAAAAAGATACAAATGCATAAAAAGATCTAAAGCACTTAGGGTCAAACTACTTCGAAATAAACCTAAATTAAATAGATAATTTAAAAAATAAACAATTGTACGAAATCAGTCAAAAGAAAAGCCGTCGCAACAATGACTAAAGAGTTGTCTTCTGTTTTCCCTTGAATGCGAAATGAAATGCAGGTAAACTACACATCAAAACAGAAAAGAGTAAAGGAAGAGGACAGAAAGAGATGTGACAGAAAGAGAGGAAGAAGAGGAATAGATATAGACAGGAATTATTTACCCCGTTCTAGCTTCATATCTGAGAACCGAGGAGGGAGCAAACAGGAGAGCAGAGATATAAATAACACATACAATCCATCTGTTCTTTAGGGAACTTTAACAGTCACACATTATAAAGAGGCACTAAGTCCTGCAGGTAAAAACATACACGTGAACTCTTGTGCAATAAACATACTGGTGTTCATCAGGTTAAATTAAACTAATGAACTGTAGGAATTTATATACACCATCATGTACCTGCTGATCTGTTGTGTGCACAACAGCATGCCTACATAATGCTGCGTATAGATACCAGAGGATGGTGATGACTTACTTGTGCCCTCCTCTGAAACCATCCCAAGCCCTTCAGCTTTGTTTTGTCTCTCAAATGCATTCAGGTCCAGAACACTGCAAGCCAAACAGTCATATTCACAATTAGGCTGCAGTCAATTAAGATACTGCAATATTAATAACTAACTTAATAGCATGATATTTTCTAAATAGGCATTACCATATTTTTCGCACTTTAAGGCGCACCAGGTAAAATAAGATTAAGTTAAGTAAACAAAACTGTAATTCAGACAAGTCAAACGAGAGCTGATTGTTAATCTATACAGATTTTTTTGTTCCGCTAAGGTCCCCCAGGTCAATATCAGCTAACGGTTCATCCCACGTAGCTTGTTTTAACACAGTAAACGCGCAGGCTACAGTCCAATATACTCCCCTTTGAACAACAAAAGAGATATCAGATATCAGCAGGCTACAGACCGATAATACTTATCTCTTGAGGGCCAAAGAGCTAGTGCTTTGCGCGGTTGGCAGCTAATGCTAATACTGCTCCAGCCTTAGTGCTGGAGAACTAAACTGAAACTCCTGTAAAACGGTGTTAAACCTCAGCAGAGTGGCTTTAAAGCTCTTTACAACCAAACTGATTCATACATAAAATGCACTGGATTATAAGGTGCATTGATGATTTTTGGGAAATTGTAAGAATTTTAATAGTGACTTATCGTGCAAAAAAGTATATATACAGTATATGGACAAAGAAAGACACACACATTCATTGTTCACATTCAAAATCCAAGCTATTAAAAAGAGTTAATCCTGCTTTTGTTGGAGTAAGTGCCAATGAGCTGGGCATGAGGTGGGACGCTTATCATCCAACATTTTGACCTCACTAACGCTCTTGTACCTGAATGCAATCAATCCTCACAACAATTCTCCAAAATATAGTAGAATGTTGTCTCTCCACAGTAGACACAGTTACTCCAACAAAAGCAAGATAGACTTTTTAATACCCTTGATTTCAGAGGAAACACTTTGAGCAGGTGTCCCAATACTGTACTTATAGAACTATACTTTCATATAATGTACTTGTCAATTTTACATGCACAAAAGCGAATTAAAATTTTACACTGTTTGGTAATAAGTGTGCTGTTTTGTTGGCATCACTCACATTTTTGTAAATATATTATTATACCTTTTCATGGGATAACACTGAAGATATGACTTTTTTTAAAGCCAATCTCTGGATATTACACAGCTATGTGACTGACTGCTCGCTACATCCAGTGCTACAGACACACCCCGTGATCAGGGATCTTGCATTATTAAAAAAAAAAAAAAAAAAAAAAAACTAATTTATTGCTTTTTAAGAGCTTTTTTAGACCACAAAAAATATAATCTAAGATTAAAAAATGTAGTCAAATATTTTTGGTTGAGAACAATTTGTTTGTATGTTAGCTAGCTCACTGCTAACGTTAGCTAATTCTCCCTTAATCTTAGTTCTCTCCCCAGTAATGTAGCTAGATAACTCGCTGCTAATGTTAGTATGTTAGCTAGCTCATCACTAATGTTAGCTAGATCACTGCTAACGTTAACCTTAGTTCTCTTTCCAGTAATTTTAGTTAACTCACTGCTAAAGTTAGCATGTGCCCTTTTTCACTGGCATTAAATGCACAGTCTGAAAAGTAATACCTTCAGCAAATTTACAGTAAATTTAAGACAATTCAAGACCTTAATTACCCGGATTTTAATGTAAGACATTTTAAGACTTTTTAAGGACCCGCAGGAACCCTGGTGATAATAAATAGAAGGAATGATGGGTGAAGAGCACCACCTAGAAAGTTAATTTAAGTTTCAGAAGAGGATACTTACCTGCAGGTCTGCATTAGAGCCTGCAGGCTCAAGAAGAAGCCCACATCCTTTTTATCCTTCAGGTAATCCAGCATTCTCTGTAACAAGCACAGGAGAGCAGGGTCACAGTTTATACACTGTAGATAACGGAAACCACTGCATGTGCTAAAGGAGAAAACATGGTCTGGAACAGAAATTAAGAGATACTGGCCTAAACTTGGAATTGTCTGATCACTTAAAAAATTATGATCACATGAAGTGTTGAATGTGATGAGAAGCAGCACAGCGCTAACCTGCTGGACATCACTGTTGCCTCCGTTGAGGATGGAGATGCCCAGTTTTAGAGTGGAAGATACCATGGCTCCAGGTTCACCTGAGAAATAAAAGATATATTTTAGCTCTGACAGCTTAAGAAGACCTACAGTACCAGTCATTTTTATTATTTATTTATTTTTCTGTATATATTAATAATGAAGTCATCCAAACTATTAAGAAAAAATATATGGGATTATTTATTTTAAAAGTCTAAAACAAACCAGAATAATAAAACTGTTTCAGATTTAAGATTCTTCAAAAAGTAGCATCTCTTGCTTAGATAGAGACAGTTTTGCACATCTCTGCTGGATTTTCTCAGTCAGTTTTATGAGGTAGAGTCACCTGGAATTCAGGCTTTCAGTTAACAGCTGTGCTGAACTCATCAAGAGTTAATTACTTGAATTTCTTGTCTCTTAATAAAGTGTTTGAGAGCATCAGTTGTAAAGTGGTGAAGAGGTAGAGTTACAGGCATACGGTGAATAGTGAATATTTAAGTAATGTTCTAATCCAGATTATGGCAAGAAGTACTCAACTAAGTAAAGAAAAAAATACTTAAAGGTCAGTCAAAGACAATCAAAAAGGTTATGATGAAACTGGCTCTCATCAGGACCGCCCCAGACAAAGAAAGAGCAAGAGTTTTCTTTGTTGTACAGGATACGTTCATCAGAGATACCAGCTTTAGAAACCACAAGTTAACAGCTCTCCAGATAAGAGCACCTAAAAGCTTCCTCACAGAGTATTTTGGTTTGTTTAACACTTTGAAGAGTCTAAATGACTAAAAAAATGTTAATTAAAAAATTAATGAGAAGATGTGTCCACACTTTTGACTGGTACTCTATGAGCTATGAGCTCGTCTGGAAACATGAAGTAACCTGTTTTTAACTGGTTTGTTTGTTTGTTTTACCTTTGCAGGCACTGATCATCTGCAGAACCATCTCAGCTGCTCCGCGGTCGTGCAGACGGGACTGCTGGTACAGAAGCCTCTGCTTCTCCATCTCCTTCTCCTGTTCACCGGAGAGCGTGACAGTACAGTGAGCCAGTCGCCAGAGTCAACATCCCCTAACCCCACACTCGTACACACACTCACACTTATCCTGATCACTATCCTCTGGTGCTTTTAAAAGTCCTCATCTGATACATACTCATATATAACTGCCTTTTAAAATATCTGACAGCACTTCTACATATGAAGTAGATATCCCTATTCAGTTTTCTCCACTCGCCACTAGCTGAGACAGTGCAGAACGATAAACGTTGCCTGATCTTGTTATAATTGTTTTGACTTGCGTGGTGGAAAGGGAGGGTCATTTTACAAAGACACCTAAAGACAGCAGGGCAGATTATGCTCTATTTAACTCCAAGCCACAGATTCAAGATGGAATCCAAAGTGGAATAACATTTTTATTATGTAGCTCAGTATTTTAATTCAGTTTTATTAAATATAGAAATATAGATTTTTATACATAAGATGCACCAGATTAAAAGGCACATTAATTCTGAAAAAAAAAAAAATAATAATAAAAAAGATTGAAGTCAATTAAGCGCTGGATGTAAATCTGCACAGATTTCTCTCCTGAAAACTGTTTATTTGGGTGAGTAAAACACTTCCTTTTATTAACAGTACACTTAGATTTCCAATATTCCAAGGTGTTTTTAGTGAAGTTATTCCAGGACCAAGGCTGGGTGCAGTAGCATTAGCATTAGCCGCTAACCACAGCTGCGAAATAGCTAGTGCTGCGGTTAGCATCTAATCCTAATGCTGCTGCACCCAGACCTAGTGCTGGAGAAACTTCACTGTGAACTCACCCTTATAACGCTGTTCTTCAGTGAATTGGCTTTACTGCTTCTTAATATCTGACACATAAAATTCATTCACAAGGTGCACCAGATTATAAGATGCACTATCTATTTTTGGAAAAAATCAGATTTTTTTTTAAAGTTTAAAAATCCCAAAAATAAAATATATAGCAAAATACAGGGAATGTTTGTATTTGTTAACAAATCTAATTCTAAATAAATGAACCTGCAACTGTTTACTGGTTGATATTTTTTCCTCAAAATATATAAAAGGATACGTTAGTTTAATTGAATAACGCTTGGGTCGGCTTTTATTGTTATACTTGTTAACTGAACAAAGCAATTCAGTTTGCATGCTTTTTTGCTGATTTTATCGCTTGTGGTGTTCATGCAGGGTAAAATGACTGATTGCCTTTGGTACACCCATCTGCAAGTCCACTATACTAATAATTATATCTTAATATAGCTCTAATAAAACTAAATAATAAACACTTTGTATTGAAATATTTTCTGGCTGGATAAATATCCAAGTCTAAGTTTAAATATTGAGATACAAATTTTAATATTTTCACACAGCCTGTCTCTGTCTTGTGTTTTCCATTTTTTGGTCCTTCCTGCCCTGTCATCTGGAATCCCTCCTATCGCATTTGTAACCCCGCCCGCTTGTTTCTTCAACAGGTGTACCTTGTCTGTGCCTGTGTCTGCGCTATACATATATATATATATATATATATATATATATATATATGTGTGTGTGTGTTTGTTGAGCCTCTGTTTGTTGAGTGTTTTGGTCTACAGAGTTTTGGTTTGTTTTTTTAGATAGTTTAATTCTTTGTTTGTTTATTTCACTTCTTTGTTTGTTAAGATCTGCTTAGACATTTGTTTTATAGTCTTAGTGTTTTAGTCTTAGTGTTTATTTCTTTGTCTCAGTTTCTGTTTGTTTTTGTAATGTCTAAAAATAAAAACTTGCATTTGTATCCTGCCTCCAATGTGTTACAATAATATGCTACTGGAAAAATTGAAAATGAACATTAATATTCTACATATTATATCAACTCTTATCTATTGTATTTGGCTTAACATATTTTGTTTAATCATTATTTTGGTCATTTTTGTTACTTTGCAATCTTGGAGCTTAAAGATTTGTAAGCTAAAAATCTTTATTCCTCTTTATTTTAAACCTGAAAAATGATTTAGCACTACCTTAATCAGTCTGACACTGCTACTACACTATTGTCATTCACACACACACACACACACACTCTCTTCCCCATAAACATGAGTGGTATTAGTGATAAGGTTATTCGAGCTGCACACGTTTGCTGGCTGGCAGAAACGTTTGACTACAGCAAACAGCCCTATTCCTCCTGAGCACAGCCTGATCCTCACTTCCCTCATTCTACAGATGGGTGCTGCTTATTCCTACAGGCCTGTGTTCCTCTAACTTACCTCAACGGACAGCAGGAGCAGTCTGAAGAAATGCTGTTTTAAAGGTCTCATTCCATCGTTTTTTTATAGTTGTGGTTTCTAGTATGAATGAAGCCAAGTGAGATGTTTTTTGTGTGAAAAAAGTGCTCAGCTGTTTCTATTTAGCCCTGCTTTAGATCACTGAATTAGTGGTCTCTGCAGAATAAAAGGATTTTGGGCTCTTGCTAAATATTAAATATTCATATATGCAAATATATCACCTCTGATTGGCTAACAAAACTGCAGCAGAGAACGCCTACCTGCCTTTCCTCCAGAGTCAGTTTTACAGCTCTAAAACTCAAAGGACAAAATGTTTTCAGAGATACAGCCTTAGTTATAAAGATATAGCACTGAGTGCTAGATAAAATTAACCCTTAAACTTCACTTCAACCGTTCAACCTCAGACCACCTGCTAGCTGACGAGCTGAAGAGAGACAGTGTCAGCTCTGTCTGTGGGCGGTCCCAAGGTGGGCGAGGCCACGAACCCCTGAGATAATGTAGACACGGTGCTTTTCCTGATAAAACAATTTTTTTTGGAATATTTTCTTTTACTAGCTACTGCAGAAAATAGAGGTTAAAGAACAGTTTCATGTGCAGCGTCATATACAACCCAAAGAGACATATAGTATTATACAAACATCAAGAAAAAGTGGATTTTAGCAGAATGAGACCTTTAAAACTTAAAATAAATAAATAAATAAATACCTAAACACATTTAACACATCCGTACTATTCTGCTGATACAAGAGATTACACATGAAGGGAACATACCCACCCACCATGCATGCTGAAAATGACTGTTACCCGCCCAAAAAAAAGCACCCAAGCGTTTAACCCCCCCACCCACTAAACCACCCCCTCCCACGTCAGCCTACATGGAGAGAGATCAGGCTCTGGTAAGCAGAGAGTCTCTGGGTGTCTCTGTGTGGGACAATGTGTGTGTGTTTCTGTGTGTGTGTGTGTGTTTCTGTGTGTGTACGTGTGTGTGTGTGTGTATGAATGTGTGTGTGTGTGTCTGACTGACTGTGCAGGCTTTTACTGTAGTTCTGGGTGAGTACAGAGAGGGAGATTGCTTGGAGATTCCAATTAGAAATAAAGACATGAAGACGTGGTATAACACGAGAGATTATCACACACAGACCTGGTGCTAATCCAGAGCACTGTTTCACACTCTGATAAAAAATTGCTTTCTAGAATTAAAAACGAATATTGTGAAGTCATGCTTTGAAGTCTATCAATATGCATGATCTCACAAAAGTGAGTACACTCTTTTATCTTTTTGTCACTATTATATTATATATTTTTTTAACAGGACAACACTGAAGATAGGACCCTTTGACACATAATAAAGGAGTCAGTGTACAGCTTATAGCAGGGGTCAGCAATAGGCAGCCCGTGGCTGTGGGCAAGCATGAAACATCTGGCCTGTGAGGCTGTTTGAACTATAATGAACGAAAATGAAAAATGAAAAAGAAAAAGAAAAATTTTCTTGGGTTTACCTCCTTTGAACTGTTCTGCAATTGGGCTCAACAACCCTCTGGGCTGGAGAGCTACTAGTCTGTAGCACTCATCACATTACACTTCATTTTACAAAACTGAATTTTATTTGTGGCCCACCATATAACGGCTTGGAAAATATCTGGCTCGCGGCCAAACTCAATTGCCGACCCCTGTCTTAAAGTATAAAAGTGTAAATTTACTGTGACCTCAAAATAACTCAACACACACCATCAATGTCTAAACTGCTGGCAACAAATGTGAGCAGCATTAGCATTGGCCACTAACTGCCTTCAGTTCTAGCTCGTTCACTGTTTGGAGGTGAGTATTATCAGACTGTAGCCTGCTGCTAACCCTGGCTAGCACTGCTGGAGCAGCATTAGTATTAGCCGCAAACTGCCTTAAGCTCTAGCTCGTTCACTGTTCGGAGGTTCGGAGGTGAGTATTATCGGACTGTAGCCTGTGCGTTTTGGAAATTTTATAATCTAAGCTTACTAAAAACAAATGAAAGCGCTTTGCTTCCCCAAATAAACTGTTGTTTTTTTTTTTTTTGCAGAGAAATCTGTGTAGATTAACACCAAGCGCTTGTTTAACTTTGAAAGAAAACGTTTTTTTAAGGATTACAGTTTTGTTTACTTAACTTAGTTTAGCTTTACAGGTCTCGCCGCTGAATTAAAAGGGAAAACATGGCAACACCCCTGTTCCTTTCTAGTGTTGTATAATGCACCTTATAAGCCGGTGCACTTCATGTATGAAAATAGACGTTTACTGGTTGTGCGCCTTATAATTAGGTGCTCCTTACAGTGGAAAAATGCGGTACAGTGACATACTGAAGCAGAGCATGATCTCCTCCAATCAGAAACTGGGCTAAATATGATGGATTGGCCGATTGGCTGAGTATGTTTCCAGACCTAAACCTTACTGAGCACCTACGGTCTATCCTCAAATGGAAGGAGGAATAATGCAAGATTCCAGTGGCAATTTATGAAGCTCTAGTGAACTCCATGCCCAATTATTTTTTTAGGCAGTACTGGATATTTATGGTGGCCACATAAAATATTAATGGCTGTGTGTTCAGTTATTTGAGGGCACTGAAAATGTACTCTGTTATACTATAAGCTGTACACTGACTTCTTTACACTGTATCAAAGTGTCGTATCTTCAGTGTTGTCCTGTTAAAATATATATAATAAAATAATTATGTTTAAAATAAAATAAAGTCTATCTGTCTGTTGGACTGTCATTACTGAATTATGAAACATCAGTACTGAACCTCATTAATGCTCCTGGGGCTGCATGCAGTCAATCTCTCACACCTAGTCCATATTAATATTCATGATTTCAGAAGAGGGAAAGTTGGATTAGCAGGTTTTTATAAATGTTTGATATGAAGTGCATCAATAGAGATATTAAAAGGCAAGTTGAGTGTCTGAACTGGAACCAGGTCTGAACAGACAGGTAGGTAATGTGGTCAGTAGGTGAGTATTAGTGTTAAGAGATTAAGGGGTGCTGGTGGGCAGGCAGTAAACACACACACACACACTCGGGACAGGCTGAGTCTGGAGAGGTGGGACTGCTACTGTATTAGGGGAGCAGTTAAGGGAACTTGTGTGAGTTGCGGTTTGAGTATATGAGAATGTGTCTGCGTCTCACATCACATACACAAACTCACACACACAAACACGAGCACACACACACGTACTAACTAACACTAAGCAGGTTAAACTAAATGATTTAGAGGACAACAATGCAGGTTCTCTGTCAGGAAAGTCAGGAATAATTATAGGAGACTAAAGAGGGGTCATTAGTCTCTGTGTAGAGTCCAGGTTTAGGGGAAAAATCAATCATACAGCATTAGTGTCCTCTAAGAAAAAAAGCAATGAATAATGCTGTCCATGAGCACATCACACCAATATCTGCTTATTTCACTCCAAGTCTGATCTGGCCAATCGCTGGTCGGTGATGTGTTCCACATGTCTTGCTTGTTTTGTAGTTATTTTTTATCTTATAGTTACACTTTTGCTTCCATCTCTCTGCACTCGCTCTGGTCATGCACAGTTGACGTGTGACACAGCAACACCATGAAAACGGAGGACACGGACTCAAAAAGTAGAATCCAGCAAAAATGTGCACAAGTCAGTCCACAACATAAAGACAGTGGTGCAAGGGGGAAAAATAAACAGGAAAAAAAGAAAAGATTAAAAGAACAGGAGTAAAAAATAAACTGAAGAAAGGATAAGGAAAAAGAAGGGATCAGAAGGAAAAAATATCTATGAAGCAAGAAAGAAATAAAGTAAAAAAGGAAGAAGAAAGTAAAGGAAGGAAGGAAGGAAAAGTCACTAAAGAAAGTTAAAAAAGAAGATAAAGAAAATGTAAAAGAAAAACTAAAAGGAAGAGAAAGAAACAATGAAAAAGCAAGTAACCAAAAAAGAAAGAAAGTAAGTAAGAAAGAAAGAATCAGGAGAAAAGATGGGATCAGGAGGAAAGAAAGAAAGAAAGAAAGAAAGAAAGAAAGAAAGAAAGAAAGAAAGAAAGAAAAATAAATAAAGAAAATTTAAAAAAAAGTAAGAAAAATTTAAAATAAAGAGAAAGAAAAAGAAATTAAGTAAAAATAAAAAAAATAAAAGGATGAAATCAAAAGAACAGATGTAAAAAATAAAAGAAAGAAAGTAAAAAATAAAAATAAAAAAATAAAAACAGAAAAAAGAAAGAAAGAAAATGAACTAAAAAGAAAGAAAAAAGAAAAAGAAAAAAAATAAAGGAGTAAAGAGGGAAAAAATGTAAGAATATGATGATATGAAAAACTAAAAGAAAGAAAGATAGAAAGAAAGGATAGACCAGTCGAAATGAAGGGTTCAGAAGAGAAGAAAGACGTATTAATAAAAAGAAAGAAAGAAATAAAGATAAGGAGGGGTAAAGGAGGGCTGTAGGGGGTCTAGGGGCAGGGTGTGCAGGTGCAGTGGTCAGTGTGGTCACTCAGTGCTGTAGAGCTGTAGCTGCTCCTCTGTGTCCCGTAGCCCCAGCCCCTGGACCCCCCATACCATCTCTGTCTGTCGCACCTCAAAGGATGGCTCCTCGCCCCCCTCCTCCTCTCCCCCTTCGTCCTCCTCACCAATGTGACAGCTCTGCAGGAGGACAGCCATGTCATCATCTCACATCAGCAACATCTGGAGCATGTTCTGGAGATCCTCAGCTCAGCACAGCGTGGAGATTTCCCTGTGTTTAAATCCTGTCTGCTCTGATTCAGTTTAAACAAACCCTGCTGCAATTGCTCTATTAGTACACTACCTTAACATTAGTGTAAACTATGCCTTCTGAACTCTGATTGGTGATTCTCTGCAGCTCCACCCACAATTCTGTGCTTTAACTTCTTCTGTCTGATGCTTTAGCAAGTTTTCTGAGGTCTCTGATGCTGGTAACTCTGATGAACTTGATCCTGTACAACCACAGAAACTCTTGGTCTTCCTTTTCTGGGGCGGACCTAATGAGGGCCAGTTTCATCATAACGTTTTTGATGTTTTTTGTGACTGCACTTGAGGATATTTTTAAAGTTCTTAAAATGTTTCAAACTTTTTTTCTTTACTTACGTAGTTGAGTAGTTCTCACCATAATCTGGATTAGAACATTAGTCAAATATTCACTATTCACTGTATACCTGTAACTCTACCTCTTCACTACTTTACTTTAACTGATGCTCTCAAACACTTTATTTAGAGACAAGAAATTCAAGTTATTAACTCTTGATGAGTTCAGCACAGCTGTTAACTAAAAGCCTGAATTCCAGGTGACTCTACTTCATAAACCTGACTGACAAAATCCAGCCAAGATGTGCAAAACTGTCCCTATATAAGCAAGAGGTGCTACTTTGAGGAACGTAAAATATAAAACATATTCTGGTTTAACACTTTTTTGTTTACTAAATAATTCCATATGTTTTTCTTCATAGTTCGAATGACTTTAGTATTAATCTACAATGCAGAAAATGTTAAAATGATGAAAACATTTTGAATGGTACTGTTTGTCTGAATTGGTGGGTTATTATTTACTTTTAATATCTAACCACCCTCAGACAGCCTGAAACTGTTTTAGTTGAGTTTTTATTTTACCTTGTTATTTATTTTAATTATTATTATTATTATTATTTTAAATCTAATTTTATGTTTTACCATTTAGCCCTTTTATTTGATTTATTTTTTTCATTTCATCCTTTTATTTGTTTTGTTACTGCCTTTACTTTTGGCGTTTTACATTTTTATTCCATTTATTTTCTTCCTTTTATTTTTTTATATATTTTTTACTATTATTATTATTATTATTATTATTATTTATTTTTGTTCCATCACACTTTTATAATTGTGGTTATTTCAGTCCTTTACTTTTTATTATTCTACGTATTTATCTTTTTGTTTTTAGCCTGTTTGCATATCCTTTTATTTTGATTATTTATTTTTTTTTCGTAATTAAATCTTGCATTGTTTGCTTGTTTTTATAATTTAAATTTAATTTTCAATCCCTTTAACTCTGTGTAAGCTCGGCTACATTGAAAATGAGGGTTACCCTCAATGTTCTTACCGAGTGAAAATAAAGGTTGATTAATTGATGGATTGACTGATTTGTAGACTAAGATTTAGATATAGCCAATTAAGAGAGACAGGTTAAATTGGGGAAAAATCACCGAGCTGTGCTGGACTGTGATCCTCCATTTACAGAACTTAGATCAGATCTCACTCACCTTCGCCATAATATCAGCATATGACATGTAGAGATGATCCACATCCAGTTTTCTGCAGTAAAAACAACATCAGGTGTAACTGAGAGAGATACAGGTCTGGGTATCACCACTGATTTACAAAATTGAATCGATTAAATTCTGAATCACCCGGTCCCAATTCAATTCATTTAATTAATGATACTGCTTCATTTAGGAACATTTCCATTACAGCTTTTGTTCAGATATAAAGAGATATTGTTCAATTATAACTAATGCAACAATTGTACAAAAAAACAATCTATTATTATTGCAATATTTAGTAAACAAATGTTTTTTATTCTTATTTAATGTGTAACACACTTATACACAGCGTTAGAAACGACCTTGAAAAAGTTTTTATAGGTGAAAAAGAAAAAAATTGTAAAAATGCTAATTTGTTAGCTAAACACAAGTGAGATTTAAATGTACAAAACAATTTGACACATTAATTACTCTAGCAGGCTCAGAAAACATTTATTTGAAAAAAAAAAAAACTCTTATCCTATGACATTGATTGGCCTGTTCTGATTGGCCTGTGATTCAGCCAATCAGTTTTTAGTGTGGGTGGACAGTGTTTGTTTCCCATCCTGGATGGGATGCGTTCAGGAGCATCATGGCTCCCATCAAAACTCATTTCACCTCACACTACTCTAAAGTATATCCATGTCTTGTAAAAGTAAAAAACAATGAAAGTCTTGCCTGCTGTACAGTTTAATAATAGTGAATTTAGTTTGTGGTGAGTTTAAGTGACGAGATATATATATACAGGTCTGGAAAAAGTTAAAAGACCACTTCAGTTTCTGAATCAGTTTATCTGATTTTGCTATTTATAGGTTTATGTTTGAGTAAAATGAACATTGTTGTTTTATTCTATAAACTACAAACAACATTTCTCCCAAATTACAAATAAAATTTGTCATTTAGAGCATTTATTTGCAGAAAATGAGAAATGGCTGAAATAAAAAGATGCAGAGCTTTCAGATCTTAAATAATGCAAAGAAAACAAGTTCATATTCATAAGGCTTTAAGAGTTCAGAAATCAATATTTGGTGGACTAACCCTGGTTTTTAATCACAGTTTTCATGCATCTTGGCATCATGTTCTCCTCCATCAGTCTTACACACTGCTTTTGGATAACTTTATGCTGTTTTACTCCTGGTGCAAAAATTCAAGCAGTTCAGTTTGGTTTGATGGCTTGTGATCATCCATTTTCCTCTTGACTATACTCCAGAAGTTTTCAATTTGGTAAAATTAAAGATACTCTTGATAAATGCGAGTGAGATATCACACATTTACTGACACAGCTTGTTTAACTTGTCTAGCAGGCTTTAGCAGCTTTGAGTGAGAAAATAAACCTTGTCAATATTGTTAGCTTCTCTGAAATTACAGCATGTTTATGAACTTCTTGTCTGAACCTGCTGATAGATGAATTTAAAAGCTCAATCTCAGGTTTATATGAATCTATATCAGATAATTAATAATAATTAAAATGGTTTTTAATCTAAAAATCCACACTACTTACGTCTTCTCTGTGAGAGCTGTGCGGCTGAAATGAAGGATGAGCTGATGCAGGGGGTCTGGCTTTGCTTCCTTCTCCTCTTCCTCCTCTTCTTCCTCCTCCAACGTTTTCTAAATAAACCAATTCAGGAGCTAACGTTACAGCCAGCTCTAATCCCTCTGTCAACACGTGTGAAGGTAAGATATGAGGATAAAAGTCGACTCACAGATAAATCATCAATCATCTTGTCCTCAAAGGAGTATCCCTCGTTTTCTAACCAGTTGCGCTTGTACCCATTCAGGAACATGTTGGATCCCCGGTGTCTGCAGGGAAAGGAACAGAGAGGGAAATTTTAAATGTGTGCAGAAACCGGGGGCTGTGCCTCTATAACAGTATAGCAGTTTACAGTATCGAGTGTATATCTGAGCTGAAAACCTCGGGATGTTGTAGAGGGGCGTCATCCTGAAACAGGCCACGACGGCCCTGCGGCGCTGTTTGGACAGCAGCTTGTGCCAAACCATTTTCTTGGATTTGAAAGGATGTTCAGTCTGAGGGAGGGAAGAAGAAGAACAAGTGAGAGAGAGAGAGAGAGAGAGAGAGAGAGGCCATGGAGGTGATCAATTAGAAAAATTTGCCTTTCCTGAAGGAATTGCAAAAGGGTTTCCACTTCCATTAACTTGCTACTGCATCTTCAACTAGAATTATTGTATATTTCTAAAAGGGCAGTTAAGAGACATATGATCTTCTCTTCTTCCTCAAAGTACCAGTTGTAGCATGGTTGATGATGATGATGGAAAAAAGAAGTGTCCATGTGGTATAATTCACAATTTTATATCACTTTGTGTAATTGTTTATATTAACCTTAACATTACAAAGTATTTTAAACTATAGGTGTGTAACAGACATGGTCTTATACACCATTGAAAAGTCCAGGAATTATTATTTTCCTAGTAATAGGTAGATTTCCTGTAAGAAAAGGAAGTAGAGTAGTGCCTCCAGGTAGAGCAGTTGAGGAGCTACTACAGGTGTTCTAGCCTGACTCTGGATGTCCTTTATAACTCCAATCTGAGAAACATGTTGGTTTTCTGCTTGGGTGTAAGTACGTCCTTTGGGGTTATATTTTAGAGAGTGTTTTGTGCTAATGTGCTATGCTAACGTGCTATGGTAAGCTAACATGCTGTGCTGTGTTGTGATCTTAATTATGCTGGGCAAGTGTGCTTAAAGAACAAGTTAAATGTCTTATTTAGGAAGGGGTTTTGTTGAACCAGGCTCCAACTGGTCTTTGGGATCTATTGAATCTTGGGGAAATGGATCTACCCAGAAGTTGCCACAAAAGGATAATAAACACAGGGATCTAATTTGCAGAAGGGGCACCCACTATATTTACTAAAAGTCACTGCGTAATATACTGTGAAACCATCAGAATCTTGCAAAATACCATGATATACATTTTTGTTCATACCACCCAGTAGGGGTGGGCGATATAGCCCTAAAACAATATCCCGACATTTCATGGTATTTTCGCGATAACAATATTCTTGACAATAACAAAACACTGAATTACAACAAAAAATTCAAGAATACACTCACTACTGCAACAAAATTAAAATTTTATTTAATTATTGTATATGATATGATATGGCACACCCCTAACTGAGATATGAAAAAGATTTTTCTTGATTTGTAACAGACATCAATGATCCAGAATGTCATGATACTAATAATAATGCACTCCAAATATCTCCATATATTCAGGATTAAGGTAAAATAAATGATACTTGACAAATATAATCTGTCTTTAGTATATTGATCATAAGAAATGAGAACAGTGTGATTTTTTTTTATAAAAAACAGTAAAAAAGTAGTACACTGATGAGATAATTAGGGGTGGGTGATATGGCACGATATTTCAGGGTATAATACCGTTCTCGATATAAAAAAATGTTGGCGATATTATCGCGGACGATACGATATAGCACACCTTTACCACCTAAACAGTATATGCTGTTACAAACTCACCTGTATGTACGTATATGCTGTATGCATTCTATACTATATATTAATGTATTTGTGTGTATGACTTACCACTTCAATGTGGTACAGCACAGCAGATACCTCCTGTACTCTCTTCACAACTTTTTCTGGGTTCTCAGCATCTTCTGCTTTGCCTGAAGTCTCTTTATACAGAGCCATCTGCCAACGCATGGAGGGGTCCTCCACCTGCACAGATAGAGATAGTAAGAGAGAGAGAGAGACACGTGTAAACAGCCCCTCAGTCTCCAGCTCAAACAAACCTCTGTCCTTACCTTGCCTTGTAGATGCAGGTTATTCTGCAGGAATTCCCTCACTTCCTCATCTGTGTCTTTCTGTAATAAACCCAGACGTTAACAGACATTTAAAAGCAGCAGGTGCAAATGTTGAAAGCAGAAAGACAGATTTACAGATGGTATGATTTTTTATTATTTTTTTAATTTTCTCTGTAGTTTTCTCCGTCCCAATTTAGTTGTTGCAAGCCCACTTTCAAAAAAAATCTTTTGTATGAAATTGCTTTTAGAGCTGGGACGGCTAGCATATGTTTCATTCAGTTCAGCACGCTTGGAGAACACTAACTACCGATAGTGACATTAGCCTATGCTGAAAACTGAAATCTGTTTTCTCTAGAGCTGCAGGTCAGTCACTGAAGAACAAATTCACAGGACAGCACCAACACTTAGACCAGGGGTCGGAAATTTGGTTTGGCGGCGGGTTAGATATTTTTCAAGCCATTACGTAGAGGGCCACAAATAAAATTCTGTTTTGTAAAATGAAGTGTATTGGGATGGAGCTACAGACTGGTAGCTCTTCAGCCCAGAGGGTTGTTGAACCCGATTGCAGAACAGTTGAACTAAAAGCAGGTAAACCCAAGAAGAAAGGAGAAAATAAATAAATAAACACACAGGATCGAACCCATTTTGTCAGGGTCATGGTCCAATACACTACCGCTGCCCAGGCTAGTGAATTGGGACAATACCGGGAAAAAAATGCCCTTGTAAGGAGATAAGGGAGCATTTTATTATTTTTTTTTTTTCATTATCGTTCCTTATAGTACAAAAAACCTCACGGGCCAGATGTTTCATGCTTGCGGGCCACATCTGGCCCACGGGCCGCCTATTGCTGACCCCTGACTTCGACTACGTTAACACAGCAGGTAAATGTTTTCAATTCTGATTTGGATCACTTCAATATGTGGTACCAACATCTGATACGTATCAAAATCTGATACGTAGCAAAACGTGATGCGTAGCAAAAAAGGCCAGGTTGGAATTTATCCATTTTATATGAACATGATGGAAAAGACAGTGAAAATTGACAGTTTGTAGACAGGAAAATGAACAGCAGCAGCCACTGCAGTCGAGTGGCTTTACTGCTCCTTACAACCTGACTGATAGAATTTATTCATAAGGCACTCTGGATAATAAGAAGCACTGTCGACTTTTGGAAAATGTAAGGATTTCAAGTGTGCCTTATAGTGTGAAAAATATGGTAAATTTAAAAATAAAAACCTCATTGTGGACAAATAACATGTTTGAATGGATTCTTATTCTTATTCATGGCTGATTGAGATTCTGGCTGCGGTTAAAGTAAAACTTAATGTGAAGCACTGCTCTGTGGCATGTCCGTGCCACAAAGCGCAAAACAATTAGACAGATGCCAGAATTAGGTCATATTTAAAAGATTATGTGAACAGCGTAAACCAAATATCAGATTTTGAGAGAAAATCAGATTTGTGACACTTTTACCTGCAGTGTGAACGCAGCCTTAGACAGTTTAGAGCAGGGGTCACCAACATGGTGCCCGCGGGCACCAGGTAGCCCGCAAGGACCTTATGAGTAGCCCGCAGACCTGGTCTAAAAATAGCATTTTTGTTGCTATTCTTTTTTTTTTTAAATCACAGTTGCATTGGTGTAATTTTAGATTATATTAGATTAATATTAGCTTAGAGATAGCCTATAGTTTATATATTATTATACAATATAATGTAATATAATATGTAATATTATATTAAAATATAATATAATATAAAATGTAAACAATTGCAGAGATTTATAAAAATAGTGTTGCATATTGATATGTGTCTTCACATAGATGAATGTCATTAATTATTAATAATAACATATAATTAAAGGTAAATTGAGAAAAGTTGTAATTTCATGAGTGTGTATCAAACTGGTAGCCCTTCGCATTAATTGGTACCCAAGAAGTAGCTCTCAGGTTCAAAAAGGTTGGTGACCCCTGGTTTAGAGCTATTTTCAAGCCAAAATGGGTTATTTCAATTGAAAAACTTCACTTTTTTGTGTAACTGACTCACTTTTACTCCACTGCTGTAAACATATATCGCACTGTTCAATCTAAGCCCTAAACCCAAATCCATCAATAACAGTATGCCTCCTGTGATTGGATCACTTAGGAACAGTTGGCACATTTCTGGAACAAATCTGTTAATGTGTCAATTATATATCAAACACAACCTAACAAAATTCACTGCATTATATTATTTCAGTACCAGAGAGTAGCGGATCTTGGCCAAGTTAATGAGCTCCTGGTCTGCAGGGGAGCACATATTCAGACCAATGGGGAGCAGTTTCTTCAGAGCTGCTACAATCAGTGATGTCTGCACAGAGTAGCGATCGCCGCGTCGCTTCTTCTTCGTACGTTCTGCGTCTGCACCACCACCCTAAAAGAGACTCAGCACAGTTAGACTGAACCACTTTCCTCTGAGCGGGAAATCCAGGATGCGTTGGGAAAAAGGTAGAAGTGGGGATTAAACTGCCTACTTACCTGAAGAGAGAAACAATCTCTATATATAAAATAATGGATTACAGAGCATTTTTTCCTAGTTTCTCAAACTCAAATATTTGGATCTGCATCTTAATTTGGTCAACAGTACATTTTAATTTGAGCCACAAAAACATTAGTAAATCTGCTGTAGCAAAAAATTGTTAAAATACACAGAACCAGTGAAAAGTTTGAAAGCACTATAAATTCAGGGCTTTTAATACTAAAATCTAAAACAATATGAAGAAAAACTGTGAAGAAAAAGTGTGAAACAAACCAGACTATGTTTTCAATTTTAGATTCTTTAAAGTGTCTCCTCTTGCTTAGATGACAGTTTTGCACACCTTGGCTGGATTTCACCTGGAATTCAGGCTTTCAGTTAACAGCTGTGCTGAACTCGTCAAGAGTTAATTACTTGATTTTGTGTTATGTTGTGAAGAGGTAGAGTTGGTATACAGAGTAATGTTTTTTATTGCTGTAAAATTATACTGCATAAGCAGATAATAGTTAAACAGTTCTAAAGAAGTGCAACTGCCTAAGTGTCTGCTTGTCAGTGGACATAGGAATCAACAGTGGGAATAAACTGCCCAGAAGGCGGAGCTACAAAATATATAGGGGATTTTTAGCTCATTTACTAATGCAGGGCTCTTGAGTGTGACCCACTTCATCAATAGTGCAACCTTTATATTTTATTCTGGTCACACCAGAACGGCCAGCCGTCTCTGTGTGGTTCAAGGCTCATATTACTGTCTAAACCAATCAGAGCGTGTGAAGGACGAAACCACACTGTGATATAATTATATTTTAACATCACTCAGAATCTGACAGAGGCGTGTTTTCAACATAATTTATTAAGAAAACAATGATTAATTCAGCTTGAAAATACAGTTAGCATGACCAGTTAGCTGTTAGCCACTACCCCTCTCCATTAACACCAGCAGTCTGTTAGCCTAGCTAGCATTGAACCATCAGTTGCATTCTGGTGTTGTAAAGGTATTAGCTACAGACTGGAGTAAACTATAGTCATAATCCACATTTCCTATAAAACCACAGGATCTACAAACACTAACCAGCACAAACACACTCATCTGCTGTTATGAGTGCTGATTAATGTTGCCAGTTAGCTGTTAGCCATCTTCAGTAAAATCTGCAGTCTGTTAGCCTAGCTAGCATTGAGCTGTCAGCTGTAATCCAGTGTTGTGAAGGTTAATAAATAACTAAATAACTCAATAAATAACTAAATAACTGAACTATAGCCATAATCCACATCCAATATCAAACCACATATCCTACCCACTCTAGCCAGCACTAAGAAAACTATCTGTTATTAAAAACAGTGATTAAATTAGCTCGAAAAAATACAGATACCACCGGTTAGCTGCTAACCATATCCATTAACACCAGCAGTCTGTTAGCCTAGCTAACGCTGAGCTGTCCGCTTGACAGCTTGAATGTAATAAATAAATAACTCAAGTGAACTACAGCCATTATCTACACTGAATATCAAACCACTTATCCTACCCACTCTAACCAGCACTAAGAAATCAATCAGTTATTAAAAACCAGTGATGAATTCAGCTAGAAAACACAGTTAGCATCACCGGTTAGCTGTTAGCCATTGCAGATAATCTGCTATCTGCTACATGTCATAATCAAAGTCATCAGATCAGCTTGTAGACTTACACTTCAATTTTATTTCATTTTGACTTTATTAAGTACACTTTTGATTAAACTATTTTCAACTATTAATGTAAAACTGTAAGACGCATTTGAGTAACTGCTGGCATAAGTGACTTTCTTAAAATTTAAGTAATTTCACTTAGATTTTAAGTAATTTAAATAAATAAAGGTGCATCAAACTATATAAAATGTATTTTATTTTTTTTATCTTGAGAGATTTAAGCTTAAGTTTAAGGTCAGTAAAGCACATTTTCCGTATTTTATTATCTTTCTTCTAGACTTGTTTGTTAATTATTTACAAGTCAATATTGCCTAGATGAACAGTGATAAAAAGTCAACCTGTAAAACTGTGGTGTTAAAGGCAATGCAGTCAAAAAAGTGCAAATATTTAGTCTAGAGCCCTGTAATGTTGTATAGGCCCAACTCAAAATGTATTGACTAAAATGAGATGCAGAAATGTTGTAAAGAAATGGGTTAATGAGTTAAATGGGTTAAAAATGCTCTTTGATCGGATACATTAGGATATATTGGCCTGCCATTAATATTTGTTGTATGTTGTATGTTGTACCACAGACTGAATGTAAGAAACAGTCTATAAATAATATTTGCCACATATTACATAAAACATTAGGAGTGGAACAATCTGAGTGGGGAATGGGGATGGGGGTGTGGGTGTGTATCTCAAATGAACATAGGAGAAACAGTACATACAGGAGCATCATGCTTGAAAGGCAAACACTAAACACAGACAGTAAAATCTACAGGTACATACTGTAACTCCTCCAGTGAGTGTTAAGTTCGGAATAAAAGGTAGGGGGCAGTGTTGCTGTAGTGAGAGATCGGTCTATGCACACACAATGCAGTCCCATTGGTTAGTATTGCGACGTAGCCCACTGTAAACCAGCACAGCACACTAGAAACCAGCACCAGGCTAAGGGGCCTCCTCCATCACCCCTCAGCTCTCACGCTCCCAAACATACGCTCTCCACTGCTACTGCTGCAGGACCTCATTACTGACTGTTATCTGCTGCCGGATACATTCCCTCTGATCAGTGTGGAATAAAACTCTTTGTGTGTGTGTGTGCGTCAGAGAGAGAGAGAGAGAGTGTGTGTTTGGGAAGAGGGAATATTTGGTGAGCAGATAACAGGTGATGATTCAGTAATGATCATCCTACAGTGCCGGAGTGGACGCATGATCCTAAGGCCTACAGTTGATACACAACCTTAGATGGAACATTTTCAGGGACTGGGCATGTGAGTTGTGTGACATCAATGAGTGAAGTGAGTCGGGTGACATCATAGGTGTGAATTGGTCATCTAGACTCATGCTAAAAAATGAGGACACACCTTTAATTGTTCTCGTAGCGCTTTAGTTAGAAATATGCACTTATCTTTTAAACAATACGTACAGTGTATTCAGCTTTTACTGAGGAAAAAAAGAAAACGTAACCAACCTAACTTATTTCCTAGAAGTGTGTGGTGGTAAATTCAATACTAGTTAAAGTTATCTTCATTTTTTTTTTTTTTACTTGATTTAGGGATTTTTTGTCTGGAAAATTCGTCGTGTGTGTGTGTGTGTGTTTTTTTTTCACCTGTAAATGAAGTAATACTACAATTCCAAAATTGACATAATGGTAATAGAACAGCATAGCAAAGCAGTTATACCCTTTTAAAATATAGTGTATTTCCTGCAAAAACACCCGAAGAAAGGGCACTTTTTATCACGGTACACATGAAAATAATGTAAAAGTAGCAATTTACAGTTACATATACTATGATTATGAAACTGTATTTAATCATATATGGTATTATAAAGTGCTCTTTTTTAGGTCTATTTTTATACGTAAACGCACCAGATTATAAGGCACTGGGGGGGTTGGGAGGGATAACTAAGTAAAGTGAAGCTAAGCTAAGTAGACTGTATTTCTAAATTCTCTCCTGAAAACGGTTTATTTGGTTGAGTTAATTTCCAGATTTCCACTGAGGCTGGGTGCAGCAGCATTAGCATTAGCGGCTAACCGCTAGCACTAGCATGGCTACATTTTGGAGTGTTCTGGCAGGGTGATTTTAGCTATACTGTAATGAATACTGTAATGATTTGTTATTAATGTAATTGAGTCACAGTACTAACTCTAATTAAAATATGGCAAAATACTTGCAATCACAACTGCAAGTATTTTACTGTGATATTACAGGGAAATATGTTATGTTATATATTTAAATAATTTATTATTATATATATTTTACACATTATTTTTACATAAGCATTTTTTCATTTGTTAAATTTGTGTAGAAATGTTAACTCCATCTCTTAAATAAAGTTTATATAAGTACATAATAATAAGTAAACATGTTTTTCATAGGGTGTCCTTATTTTTTTCATGACTGTAAACGTTTATTACCAGGGAGTTTCTTTTTAATTCAATTAGAATGGAGGGGGTCAGTAGGAGTTGGGGGTGGGGTTTATGAGAATATGATTTAATATGATTAAAACCCCCCTACAAAATAATTATAACAAAAAAAAAAAAACACAAAACAAAGACACATGATTAATGATCCAATACCCTCCTCCTGCTGCTAAATGCTGTGAAGAGATGAACGATGGGGGGAAATGGGTGCATGTTCAGTATAAGAGAAGAGGGGGTTAAGGGAGCCCCCTGTGACGGAGCCTCATCACCGTGACTTCAAAAGTAAAACACCCCCAAGTCAACAACAAACAACAACACTAAGAGAAAGAGCAGTAAAATCAGGAAGAAGAGAATGAGTGAGAGACAGAAAAAGAGAGAGAATAAGGAAAAGACGAGAGAGACTCTGCACTGCAGAGCTGCAGCAAACATGACCCAGCAAGTGGCAAACCCATCAAACTCACTGGCAGGACAATGGGACTCGGGTCCAGCAGCAAAACGGCAGCTGAACGGAGTGCCATGAACCTGATTCTGATAACTACAGCTGAGAGCTTCCATCAAACCCTTTACACAGCAACACCACACACACCGGCAGAGAACAGGGCTTTAAATTGTTTAATTATGAATTTTATTAAAATTAAACTTAGGGTAAGTTGATGCATTTCACTGAATGGGTGAATTCCACCGGTGTTTGAATGCAGAGTGTGCCAGTGTGCCAGTGTGTGTGGGTGTTTGATAGGGAAAGCCTCGGCACTGGGGTGCCATGCGATCAGCACAGCCTTGTCGTGCAGAAACGTGGTCTAACCTCTCCGTCCCCAGCCTAGAGAACCCACCAGGACAGAACACAGAGAGAAACAGCTCTGTTAACATCTCCGCTCCGGTGTACCTGCAGCACCGCTCATCCAGCCTACAACCCCACCCTCACAGGAGGGTCAGACATAACGGCAGTAAAAAACAGCAAAAAATAGTGCTGCTCCATAGAAGACCAAAACCAATGAAGATAAAGAGAAACTGCTACACAAGGAAATCAAACATTTAAAAAAGAAATAAAAAAACAAACAAACAAACAAAAAAAAAAAACACTATGGCCCAATCCCATTTCTCTTCTTGGCCCTACACTAAGCCCTACAGGTTAGGAAAAGTGTTGGGGCTACATGGCCCTTCAAACTTCAAACTGCGGGCTATAAGAAACACTGGCAAGATGGCAGCACTAGCAACCAAAGAAACCCACAAATTTGAGTATTTGAGTTAGAAGTTAAGATAATCACTTTATCATTGTTTATTGTGTAGTTTCAATGTTTCATGGTCATTTTCTTTATAATAAGCATAAAAAATAGGTAGTATTTCATTTTAGTAGCTATCTAGCAAGCTAACATTCCCATTCCACCTTAATAAATAGTGCAACAAATAGCAAAGGCTGTAGCATTTAAGGTGGAATAGAAAAAATAAAAGCTAATTTTAGCTCCCTCTGTTTTACATGTTCGCGTCTATAGGTAGGGAGCCCAGATTTAGACCTACATGACTCTTCAAACAGATTTTTCAGAGGCACACTCAAAACAGAGGGCTAATGTAAGTGTTTTCCTTGTTAAAATTACAATAATCACTATATTACTATAGTTAAATGTCTAGTTGTAATGTTTCATTGCAATTTTCTTCATAACAAGCATTAAAAAGCTAGTACTGCATTTCATCTAGCAAGTTAACTTTCCCATTCCACCTTAAATAGTGCAACCATTTCAACAATAAAAGTAAAAAAGGTAATTAAAGCTTATTTCACCTTTAATCACATAGGAGTTAAGGAATGGACAGTAATAATTAATTTGTAAATCATACACATACGATAAAGCCCTAAATTTAACTAGTTAAGCAGCAGATAGGTTGCTGAACTTTAGAGCTTCACTGCTATATCTACAGCTCTGGAAAAAAATAAGAAAGCACTTAAAAATTAAGTTTTGCTTTGATTTTACCAAATTGAAAACCTCTGAAATATAATCAAGAGGAAGATGGCTAATCTCAAGCCATCAAACAAAACTTGAATTTTTGCAATTTTGAATTTCACAAGTGCCATAAAGTTATCCAAAAGCAGTGTGTAAGACTGGTGGAGGAGAACATGATGCCAAGATGCATGTAAACTGTGATTAAAAACCAAATATTGATTTCTGAACTCTTAAAACTTTATGAATATGAACTTGTTTTCTTTGCATTATTTGAGGTCTGAAAGCTCTGCATCTTTTTTGTTATTTCAGCCATTTCTCATTTTCTGCAAATAACAAATGCTCTATATGGCAATATTTTTATTTGGAATTTGGGAGAAATGTTGTCTGTAGTAAAAACAAGTGGTAAGGGTACACACGAGAAATGGGATTGGGCCCAAATCTTACACTACAAATAAACAGAACAAAAACAGAAAACGCCTTATTATTTACAGCTGTATACCTCAGAAAACTAAAACAGTATAACTGAGCTCCAGGTAGAGTACGTTCTAGTTGTGACTGCAGACCTTACCTTGCTCATCTTGCTCTTGCTGTCACCCATGAGGAAGGACATGTTATTGATCTCATTCATCACCACAAAGTTCTGCTCCTCACGCTTGAAGTTCTGGAGAAGAGAGTGATGCAATGAGATGAAGTGTAACTCTTCACATCAGAGTTTACTTAAATGGTAATACTAATCTATTTAATGTCTATACTCACATGAGATTTGGACCAAAAAATGAAAACTTCCCCCACCATCCTGAAGAGGTCTTCAGCATCAGGATCTGGGCAGGTCAGCCACCTCGCCCTTTAAAGCACAAACATCAGGTAAAAACATTATTAGTCAACTACTTGACAACTAAAATTTTGTATGATTTTTAAATTATAAATGAAAAAAAGAAACACTTAGGAAACACACTGTCCAGTGATTCTGGAAAATGACTGATTTTCTATTTTGCAAAGTAAAAATTATTTTAAATATATAAATAGTTCAGCAAATGTAAATTAAGATGTGAAGTTAATTTATTTGCAAAAAAACAAACATGTTTAGGTTGAGCTTTAGATGATTGGTTTGGCAGAGTACAGTCACAGGCAGATATAGCAGTATGGGTTTTACACATCATAGGTAAATGGTTAAAAACTATTTGGCAATAAAAGACCCTGACACTTCAAGTGAAAAATCAAGTCTAAAATACAGCGAAAACACAGCAAAGTTAAGGTTCACCTCAGATGAAATTAAAAGCTCTGCACGGCTAAAATTAAGGCATAACACAGCTAAAATTGCAAACTATCAGGTTAATATCCTTTACTGAGAGGAACAGAAGCGCTGCGCTGTTAAAATACTAATCCGCCATAGTCAGAGCACCTACAGCACCCTGTGAGTGAAGCACCTGTTATTGTCCACATAGCGGATGAGCAGTGGATAGAGGGCGTAGAGATCTCTGCAGAGCACAGCAAATTCATCACGGATAGTTCCTCCCTCACTGTCCACCTCCGTCTTCCCCTCCATGCGCAGCTGTTCCTCCTCAGCCACCACCTTCCCTGAGCGCTTCTTCAGCTTCTCCATGGTGGGGATGAAGTGAGACTTCAGCATTTCTGGCTTGGCTCTGCTTACAATAGGCTGGGCGAACACTGCAGGAAACAGACAGGTGAGGCATTATCACATTTACTGTGGAACCCATACAAGGGGTTCTATTCAGGGGTTCTAGCAAGAAAGCCAGTGTTCACTGTTGCAAACCATTTTATAGTATGAACACAGTAGGACAACGTTTAGGGGCGTTTTTACACCTGTAGCTGGTTTCTACAATCCGGATCAGTTGATGAGTTTGTTATTTATTTGGAGCGTTTCTCCCTCTGTTTGGTTTGGTTTCACACAGGCATAAACCTAAACGCACTAAAATATGCACAAATAAACCACGCAAAAACATTGTCTCCTCTGATTGGTCAAAGCTATCTGGTGTGGGAGTAAGAAATGTAAATATAGCGACAAGATTGTGTTACAGCGTGTATATCTGTGCAGTTTGAAGCTGCTTTAACACTAAAATGCTGCGCTTTCAAACACAGTATTTTTAATGGGACATGCAGTGCAGATGTACACATATCAAATGGCGTTATGTGGCTGCAAGTGTGTAAACAGCATGGAGCAGCAGCAGAGACAGCGTTTGTTCATAGCTGTGGTAATTGTAAAAGTGTTATCTGGCTAATATATATGGAGCTAAATTAGTGCCAAAACTACGCAAATAAAGAAAACATATTCTGTAAATATGATACTACTTGCAAACAAACACAGCACGTTTTACAAATACAAAACTCGACTATCTAACACACACGGTGTGTTTTACAAACACAAAACCTGATGGTTGTAAATATATATGTAAACTTTAAATAAATACACAGCTGTTTTCTAATACATTGCTCTTAACAAACAAATATAACACATTTTATAAATGCAAAAAGCAATAAATGACAAGTAAAACAGGATTTTCAAACATTTCCATGTCATGATTCATGAACACGCACAGACCATTTGTAATTCACGCGACTTTTAGCACACTTTTAGCAGTCGCAAACTCGTGTTGAGATTTTCTCACAAATACACCCAACCCTCATACAAATGCATCGCCCCAGAACAGCAGATGGCGCTGTAGGACACTTTACAAGATGTGGCTGCGAGGCAAAGCAAGCTCTACTGTCCAGCACTTCCCAGTGCATTAATTAACACTGATTAAGGTGTTTAACTCTACCATTTCATACCTGATTTACACACGGTTTGGTTTGTTACAAACAGCATAGATATAGTTATGATATAGGACACTGTTACACATAGATAGATAGATAGATAGATAGATAGATAGATAGATAGATAGATAGATAGATAGATAGATAGATAGATAGATAGATAGATAGATAGATAGATAGATTGTTAAGAGCAATGTATTAGAAAACAGCTGTGTATTTATTTAAAGTTTACGTATATATTTACAACCATCAGGTTTTGTGTTTGTAAAACACACCGTGTGTGTTAGATAGTCGAGTTTTGTATTTGTAAAACGTGTTGTGTTTGTTTGCAAGTAGTATCATATTTACAGAATACGTTTTCTTTATTTGCGTAGATTTGGCACTAATTTAGCTCCATAAATAAACCACATTAAACTGAGTGTCATGGCTGTGATCAGTGGACTTTGCACAGACTACGTGTGTAAACAGCATGGAGCAGAGCCAGTGTTTGTTCATAGCTGTGGTAATTAGTGTTATCTGACCAGTATATCAGATTAACCTGTGCCTTATCAGTAGTTTTGCTATAATAACATGGGTATATTCGATAGCTGGGTCACGTTCTCACAGAAAGCAAACCGCTCCAGGGTTTGTTTGGGACCAAACAGAGACCACCTCCTCTAGCTGGTTTCACACCTGCTCAATCGAACCACACTAACGGTACAAATGAACCAGAGTCTGTTTTAATCAGAACAAACAGTGCTGATGTGAAAACGCCCTAAGAGCCTCAAAATAATCTTACTAACCAGCTAATCTCTTCATCCAGGAGGCCTCATCAATGCCTAGGTTATTGACCACGATCTTCATGATGCTGCCCAACAGCTGGTTGAGTTGTTCGGAGGTGACATCAGTGCACAGCTGTCCTTCCTGTTCAGGGAAGTTCTCCACCCCCCTCTCCCACCAGCGGGGAAGATAGTTACACAGCATGGGCAGAGTGATTTCTATCACATGCGGCATTTCAGTATAGCGAGCTCCTGACTCTGCCAGGTGTCCGATCTCCTTCATCAGCACGTCCAGCTCAGGGATGTCCAGACACAACTCCTGCACCTGATCAGGCAGACCCAAGACTGGAGAACAGAAAGAAGTAGAACATTAAATAGACAGATATTCAGTCGTCACATCAGATACATACAGTAATAAGACTACTATTTTTAAGTATATTAAAGCAAAGAGGAACTGGAACTCACTCGCTCTTTCTCTTGGTGTTTTGGTGGTGTAGACAGAGAAGCCATTGAACTCATTAAGGGAGGGTTCCAGGTAGGCCACAGGCATGGCAGCAGCCAAATGAGCCAAACACTCCCCAAGAGCCGGCCTCATCCTAGAAAAGACAAAAAATAATATTGTAATACTGCATAAAAATGGTTCAACTTCCAAATGAGCAAGTTTGGAATAAACTAATCCATCAAAAACTATTAAATTAGCTCAACAGAACTAATATAACAAGTGGTTTCTTCAAATTCTACACAAAATGCCACTTTAAGTGACAACTGCAGTTCCAGGTAATTTAACCCCTTAATGACAAACATATTTCATACTTAGTGGATGCATATGTGCTATGTGATGCATAGCCTGGTACTAGCTTTTGGCAGCACTTCTGATATTATTCATCCTATTCCTAATGTGCAGTGGCCTTCAGTTCACAAATAATGTTGGTGTTTTGTGCTGCACCCAAATCAGTTAACTTGCTGGGTCTGGTGAATAAATTGCATTTTGGGGCTTTTAAAGGTCTCCATCCACTAAAATGTACTTTTTCTTGTTTTCTGTGAATTACAACACCCAATCCCTACTTTCTGCAGTAGCTATTTAGAAAATGTTCAGAAAAACGAGTCAATCAAATAACGTATTTTGTTAAAATACTCAAACAAAAAATAATTTTCTTTTTTCCAATTGCAAGTATTAAAAAAACATGTTTAATATTTTCAAAATAGCAAAATAATCAGCACATGTACAAATTAAGCAAAATGAATCAATACCTATTGTACAGCAGTCTGAACAGAGAATCATTTTCTGAGGAATGGAACCAAGCTAATAGAGCTACTTATAGTGTCAGGATCCCAAGAAAGTGTTTTCTGATTTATGTTCCTCACAGAAAATGAGCAGAGCCCAAAGAATCTTAGTTTTATTAAGCTAAAAAGTGAAAACAGGTCCCACAAACCCAAAGACCTTATAATGGTTAAAAGTCAGACAACTATGACGGACATTATAGAACATTCCAGAACTACTTCTGAAACAAAGCCTTTGTGGACTTGGTATGTTTAGATTTGTAAAGAAAGGGCAGAATTAAATATGACTTACTTCTCAGCATGAGGGGTCTTAACAGTGCCCACAGAGTAGATACTGCACATGAGGCGATAGCAAGATATCTGCAAGTCATCCACTGATAGGAAGAGAACATTAGAATTAGAGTGAAATACAGAATTTTTTACTGGATCATATTAACATTTCACACAGGTAACACTTTACAATAAGGGTAGATTTATTAACAGTACATACGACTGAATGTCTCAAATAAATTATTAATTGGCACTAGTTAACACATTATTACTAAATACAAAAAAAAAACCTTATAACCATTACAATTTAGTAATGTTTTATACTGTCATAACTAGTGTCAATTAATAATTAGTTAATACATTACTTAATCATTTAACCATGTTTATAACTGTGGTAAGAAGATGAAAACGGCTCAATATTTCTTGTCAGGTGTTAAGATTAATTTACAGGTTGCCATGTCTGTATAGAACCCTCAGAGAGGATTGCCAGTTGAACATAGGCCCTTTACTGGTGCAATTCTGACAATAGTTGAAGAGACTAATGTGAGATAATTTGGGTTATGGGTTTATGGTAAAACCCCCTCCAGTACTTACATATTGTTGTGTATTTTACTGCATATTATATACATGTGCATAATTCATAATCATAACATTTAAAAATATATATTAATATCCATGACAAGATGATTACTTATCAAATATTTAAAAATTCATCTGCAGTTTTGCATTTTTGCAAGTTTCTTTCTAATAAAATATTTTGGTAATGTATTTTAACTTTAAATTTAAAACATATGCAGCTCTGGAAAAAAATAAGATATAAGAGTTTATTTGATTTTACCAAATTGAAAACCTCTGGAATATAATCAAGAGGAAGATGGATGATCACAAGCCATCAAACCACCAAACTGAACTGCTTGAATTTTTGCACCAGGAGTAAAGCAGCATAAAGTTATCCAAAAGCAGTGTGTAAGACTGGTGGAGGAGAACATGATGCCAAGATGCATAAAAAAACTGTGATTAAAAACCAGGGTTATTCCACCAAATATTGATTTCTGAACTCTTAATACTTTATGAATATGAACTTGTTTTCTTTGCAGTATTTGAGGTCTAAAAGCTCTGCATCTTTTTTGTTATTTCAGCCATTTCTCCTTTTTCTATAAATAAATGCTCTAAATGAGAATATGAGAAATGTTGTCTGTAGTTTATAGAATAAAACAACAATGCTCATTTTACTCAAACATAAACCTATAAATAGCAAAATCAGAGAAACTGATGCAGAAACTGAAGTGGTCTCTACATTTTTTTTTCAGAGCTGTATATTGCTAAAATCTTGTTTTGAATCCAATATCGTGTCTTTTCTCAGTAACTGAGTGTCTCGATACACCCCTAGTTGTAAATACTGTTACTTGTGATCCTTATTTTTAAAGTGTTACAAACACATAGACAGTAAAGATTATGAGGGATGCCACTGAAGGTGCATATTTGGTCTAATAAAAATATTTTAAATAATGCTGACTTATCACATGTCATAGTACTTAAAGTATTATAACATCCCAGAACCTTTGTTATTACCCATGAAAACTAAAGAAAGCTGCACTGTCCACTGTGGGTGTTAACAGCTTTAGAAATAAGAACGTCCCATCCATCTGTTACCCAACATCAGGCCTCAGTCAAACTTTGATAATGTATACACTACTGCTATGTTTATAATAGAGATCAGTGAGTGTGAGGAACCTTCAAATTGGATCAAATCAAGGTTCTTTAGACCTTTCTTTGTGTTTTTCACACTACAAACATATTAGTTCCTCAAGATTTTTCTGGTTTTCTGTAAACATCCAAATGCATGAACGTATGAGTATTTTATACTTACAGATCACATCATCTCCAAACTGGTGCTGAGCAATGTGGTCGAACAGTGAAGTGAGCACTGGGAGCAGAGCGATGGTGGTGTAGTTAATGTTCTGAGACACGCCTTTAACCTTTAAAGAGAGAGAGAGAGAGAAGACCAACATTACAGCAACACTCAGATGATGGACGGTGTGGAATAAAGTAACACAGAGCAGCATCCTGACATCTGACATCTAACCTGGCTTTTGGTGGACACTTTTCCCAGTTTGAGGTTCTCAACCATCTTCTCAATGTCATCAGCAGCACTCTCGAAGAAGGAGCGCAGGCCAGCCTTCACAATCTCCGGGCCGGACTTCATTACAGTCCTGCACAGAGTAGTGGAGTAAGAACAGAAACTCTCTGCCACATTTCAGCATACACTGTGTTCAAACTTACATCTACGTCAATTAGGGGTGTAACGGTACAGGAAATTCACGGTTGGCGTCACACCTCTGTAAAAACCCCACGGTTGGTTACATTTTCAGTATGTTTTCGGTAAGTTTTCTGTACAATTGGTGTAAAAAAGTGACGTTTATTAACTTCATAATAACAATGAATCTTCATTATAACCATTTTTAGTTTTTTGGGATGAAATGTAACAGGTCTCAAGCTCTTTTATTTAATGCTTGAAACCAGGATTCTCTCCTACTGTCATCATGAGAGACTCCATCTTTTAGATCTTGTTGGAACAAACAAACAATGAGCCTGATTGTGGCTCTTTATTAAGAACAAAAACAGTATTACTTTAACTGATTAAACTACAAATGTTTTTTTTTCCCAAGCAAATTACTGGATGCAATTCAGTGTTTGAGTTCTTTTTAAGAAATATCAGCATTAGAATGTAGAATTAAATTATATTAGTGGTGTCAATCACTTGAAAATGAAGTAAAATCATAATATTTTTTTTTAATGCTGGAATCCATAATAATAATTCCATAATTATTATGAGGGGACAGTAATAATAGTGTAGTGTGGTTTAGGTCTAGCAGACTAGATCATTGTGTGCTATATTGTAATATCTCAGAGAAAGAGAGAGAGAGAGAGACAGACATACAGACAGAAGGACGATGCGAGCAAAAGAGAGAGAGCGCGAGAGAGAGATGGAGAGAGACCGTACGAGCGCCTAACCCTGAGTTCACACTGGACTATTAGTTTCCTATGTTTACTATGCCAGCCGACTAATAGTTTCCTATGCGAGCGCAGCGACGGAGCTAAACTTCTCAGCACAGGCTATAGGCTAAGTCAGTAGCAAGTTGCTAATAGCAACAGTGCTACAGCTACACTTTCTGGGTTATCTTCATTGTTTCCACAAGTCTCCTGTAGACTGTCTGTGCCACGTATTCTGCGTGCGTTTGCGTGAATCGAACCGTGACCCCCGAACCGTGATGGTTCACAAAGAATGTGCATACCGTTAAAGGGTTTGCTAGCTGCATGGTGAAAATATTGTATGTGGTCTGGGATAAAAAAAAGGTGAACATACCTGGCATCCAGTGACCGGGAGAGAATGTGGAGGCAGTTAACTACTGCACCAGAATCAGTTCCTGTAAACAGCACACAGCACAGAATAAAGTCCAGCGCTAAACTCGCACCCAGCACCAACATTTTGATGCACATAACAAATACTAAGCTATCCTGGTCAATGAAATCCCCAAAACACACTTACAGATTAGTGCAGAACACACGAGAGCACCTTACTTACTGCCCAGAGAGTCTGAGGGCCTTTTCATACCTAAAAGTCTGGACCAAGTCCTGAACTGAAGTTCATGTTTGTTTTTTTACACTACTATATAAACTTGATATGGTTACTGTATTTTTCATATTCTAAAGCGCACTTTATAATGAATTTTCCCAAAAATCACCAGGCTCCTTATAATCCGGTACATCCCTATGTATGAATTTTACCAGTCAGGTATTAAGGAGCAGTAAAGACACTCTGCTGAAGAACAGCGTCATACAGGAGTTTCTGTTTAGTTCTCCAGCAGTATTAGCATTAGCTGCTAACCGTGCTAAGCGCTAGCTCTTTCACCGTTCAGAGGTGAGTATATCTGACTGTAGCCTGCGTGTTTACTGTGTTAAAACGCTAACCGCGCTACACCCGTAAGCTGCTAATGCTAATTCTGTTGCTAATTCTCGCTCGCCCAAATAAAGAGAAATTTTCAGGAGAGAAATCTGTGTAGATTAATATCTAGAGCTCGTTTGACTTTAAAAGAAAATGTTTTTAAGAATTACAGTTTTGTTTAATTAGCTTGGCTTTACTTAACTTAGTTAAGTAAAGCACCCCCACCCACCACCACCTTGCAGAAAATAGACGTTTATTGACGTGTTTAATTGAACTGTTATGCATCAAATATGATCTTCTTATCATAACCTTTTTTTCTCAAACAATTTCCCATTACAAAAGACAAAAATAAAAGGGGGTTAATGGTGTCTGTGGGACGTATAGTTCAGGATCTATGCTGATTTTTAAGTTTTCGTTTTTGATAGTGGAAAATCCAGGCCAACCATAGTAGATGGTATAAATAAATAAATAACATATATGGGACAATAATTGCCTTTGCCTTTACTAGACACCTTAAAGATTATAAAAAGCTAGGTTAGAAAAATATATCTTCCTACTAGACTATAATTGCAGCTGGCAGTTGATTGTTCATCGTGCTGTTTTCCTGCTTAAGCACTTTAAAATGTGAGAGTTTGTTACAAACATTAAAGCAAAGCACGGCAAATTTCAACAGAGCCACTCAGGGTGAAAATGGCAAGCGTTAGCATGTGAGAGAAAGAGTGAAGAAATGGATTAATAAATGCCACAGAAACAAACAGAGCATTAAAGAAGTAAAAGCCAACTAGGGGCTTAAAAAGGTCTAATGCAGCAGGGGGTGTTAATGAAAGAGCAGAGCTTAGGGGAACCGGGATGGGCAGAAGCATCAGCCCCTTTATGCAGATTCTTACCAAAGAGGGAAACTCTGTGCCTCACTAGAGCAGCCAACTTACAGAAGATACTGAGGCAGGAAGAGAGAGAGAGAAATAGAGAGATAGGGAGAGGGGGAAAGGAGCATAAGGGAAGGAGGGAGGAGAGATGGAAGGAAAAACAGAAGGGTGAAGTTCAGGCAAGAAGAGGAAAATCAACGTGGTGTAGAAAGAGGATAAAACAATGGGGACACAGAAAGTGGAAACTCTGGAGAGATGGAACAGGACGTACCACAGGTAGAAGAGAATTCAGGGAACAGAAAGAATATTCACAAACAACAAATCATAAATAAATTTCTTTTAATTCAGCTTCGACTAATGTGCACAGTATATTGAACTGTTTGTGGACACCCCTCTTCTAGTGAATGTCAAAATTTGTCTTGTCTAGTCTTGTCTAGTCTCAGTAGACTGTTAAGTATGGGGGAGTGTTGGTGATGCTGTGGGCCTGTTTCTCCTACAAAGGACATGGGAACCTTGTAAGAACACATGTGATCATGAACTCTTTGAAATATCAGAACATGTTTAATCAGAATCTGGTGGCCTCTGCCTGAAAGCTGAAGATCACTGGGTCTGAAACTGAAGTGACTGGTTGTCACAGGGTCTTCCAGCAAGACAATGACCCTAAACATGTGGCCAAATCTACTAAAAAATGCTTCACAAGGCAAAAAAATCAAGCTCCTCTCACGACCATCTCAGTCCCCAGACCTCAACCCAATAGATAAGCTGTGGGGTGAGCTGAAGAGGAGAGTGCATAGGAGAAGACCCAGAACGACAATCAATCAATCAATCAATCAATTTTCCCTTGGTAAATACATTGAGGGTAACCATCATTTTCAATGTAGCCGAGCTTACATAAAGTTACAAAAATCCCTCTTTCTGTATTCTCCCATCTTGTGAAGAGTTATAGGAGAAGATTAAGTGCTGTCTTGTTAGCAAAAGGAGGTACTTACACCAAGGGTGCCAATAATAATAACACATGATTTCATTAAAATATTTTTTTCCCACCAAATAAAGGTGTTTGCATTGTTGTCCTATATTATATATATATAAACAATATATATATATATATATATATACATATATATGTATTAGAAAAACACTTCTAAACAAGGGGTGCCAATAATTATGGAGGGTTTTTATGTGATACTACAAAACAACATCTGACAGTAACAGCAATATTTTACCTTGCAATCATCTCTTTTTCCTTATTGGAGGCGTGGCCACCACTTCCCAGCACTTTAGCAGGAGTGGAGAGGAAGTACAGGCAGTGGTTCTTAAAGTACTGGTTCACCAGAGGCAACAGAATCTAGGGGTGAAAAGTGTCAAGAAAGCACAGGTATGATACACGGTCCTCAGAACCTGAAGATATTTCACACTTTAAGGGTGAATTATCTTACCTTAGCGAAAAATTTGATCTCCTGCTCGTGAGGAGATTTCTCCACTCTACCACTGCTCACAACAGCCTCTGTAGAACAACATACACAAAAATCAGTTATTCTATCAGACTAGAGGCCCTTACAAACTGTCTAACAACCTGTGTAAAGCGTGTCGTGATGTTCATTGCTATCTTACACCCCATCCCAAACAGTCTCTTTACACTCCTTCCACCTGCATCATTTAAATAGTAATGGTGCTTGTGAATAATGGGAGTGGTGGTCTGAAAGAGGGGTGTAATTAAGTAAATTTCTGGTGAATTGCTATCTTGACAACGGAAAAAACAGGTGCACCACTGACTGAAAACAACCTAGAGAGGCGTCAACAGTTAAACGTTTATTGCTTTCTTGGCACAAATCCAGTGCTCAAACACTAGTTAAACACACATGCACAGGCAGCAGAGAACAATATCGAACATACTGTATGCCAGAATACAAAATAAAATAATACAATACTGTTCTACATCAACACAAAATATACAGTAGGTAACTGTCATATTATTCTTGTTAGTGTTAATCTCCTCTGCTTAGAAGTGAATGACATGTCGAGGTAGCTGCACCATTAAAATAGCAATCCGCCAGAAGTAAGAACATACCTGGCTCTTAAAGGGAATGGCAAGTGGCATGCTGATTGGTTTATTTCACATTACACACCCAAAAAACACCCATGATTAAAAAAGAGAATTAATATATCTCTTTTGCATGGTTTGAGCCACACAAGGTGTACTTTTCCCATTGTTACGATGGCAAAGAGCCTATAGATTGCTAGAATAAGGCCCTTGGTGTCATTGCTTTATTTAAAGATCTAGGTTCCATGCTGAACATTATCTGAGAATTTAAAAAAAGCTTATCTCCACACCCAGATGAGCAATGAACTCCTGAGCAATTTCCATCCACTTCAGCAGCTTCTGGAGGAAACCATAAGCAAAACGCTTCTCGATGGACGAAATCTCCTGCTCCATGTCCTTCAGACCCCTGAAAACAAGACGGAGCAAGAAAGACAGATTTACACCCCCATAATCTACACATAATAGTACAAGGCTCTGAGGGTAAAGGCTAAAAAGCTAATGCTAAACTAACTGGAGAAAGGAGAATGGATGAACAGGGCAAGTGCTGCTCTGGTTATTCCAAAAATAAAATAAAATCAAAAACCAGCTCAAAATACTAATTTAATCCTTTAGCATTCAATATGGCACATTTAAAGTAAGATAAACAAGCTAATGCTAAGATAGATCACTACAATATCTTCATAAATCTCCAGTTTTACCTCAAAACAATGGATAACATAAAAGATTAAGTAATATTTAGACAAATGATTCTGTACCTGGTGACAGCATATCCTTCAGCCTGAAGGAATTTCAGCAGGTCTTGGGCTTTTTCTCTGTCTCTGGCTTTTTCTTTAGCCGTCAGAGTGTCGTAAGGAACGAGCAGAGGATGGGTTCCGCCACCTATAACAAAACACAGCATGCTGCAGTTTTAACAAACCTTTCCATATTTTCATATTAAATAAATGTAAAAAATGTTCTACTGAATACTAAACTACTGTAGTTTATGGACTATAAGGCGCACTATCAAGGAATGCCTATTTTCTGGTCTATTTTCATACATAAGGAGCACCTAATTATAAGGCACCTAATGAAGCAAACCTGTAATTCTCAAAAAAAAAAAAAAAAAAAAATCTAAGATTTATGAATGCAATTTATAAAATTATAAAACTTCATTATTTCATTTTTTCCATTTACTGTGGTGAGGAAGAAACTGATCTGTCTTTCTAATCTCTAATCTCTCTTACTTTTTTATTTCTGCTTTTTGCTAACAGAATTGAAAAAATGTACCATTTACTAATTTTTCCCCTCCATTTTTGCATCTTGTGACAAAAATCTGATAGAATAATGTAAAAATAAAAAATTAAGACAAGATTCTTGTTCTCAGTTTCCTGAAATTCTGAGGTGCGAAGCAAAAATAAGAAAAAAAATGGTAAAAATAAATGAAAACCAATTTCTTCTACACTACACTAAATGGTAAGAATAATAAAGAAGTTTTACTGTGAATCTAGTTCTATTTTTAAATTTAACCTTAAAGTGGCAGTCTGTATTATTTTGTTTCTAAGCTAAAAGCAGAAGTATTTCTGAGTGGAGAAGAATATGGATAAAATATTGTGTTTAATGGTACCAGTGTGCTGAAACCACCCTCTCTGCTAAGCTTAATAATATATTTATTCTAAAAACTGGGGTGTCGGTCGCTTTTCACGGGAGTTTTTCTCCTGGCCATGTCACGCGTCTTTACGTACTCTAAAAGAGGATCCGGCTCAGTTTTACTGAACGCGAGCGGCTGGTGGAGCATTGGAGACTTCAGAAGAAGAAACTCAGAGCTCAGTAGCTCATTCACCCATAGCAAAAATAAAGAAACGAAGGAGTGAAATTTCTGACTGAGCACTCTCTCTCTCTCTCTTTCTCTCTGACTGAACATAACCTGGAATCGGATTCATCCGCTCTGAAAGGAGACCACATCACACCCACCCAGTTTAAAATGATTCGTCTGCATACTCTGCGCAATTACCCATTCTTACCAGAGAGGGCACTAAATCCCAAAACTTGTCAAAGTATTAAATTGATAAATGTCACACTGACCAAAAATTAAACATGTTTTTTTAATTTCATATCATTTTTTTGTTGTTCGTTCTATTATTATAATATATAAACAGCACCTTTGGCTTGAAGCTCCATCTTCTTCTTTCTGCCCCAGGTGTTGTGGTAATTCTCAGCCAGCTGCTCTGCCATAGACTAGAAATAAACAGAAAACAGGAGAAAAGGGATGTTCCAGTTCAGCACAAAACAGATTATAAAATGATTATATCATTATTTACTCAATCTTATACCGTACCTGCAGCTCTCTGGACAGAGCCATGGTGGTTAAGTCTATTGGCTGGGGAGAGTAACCCTGGCTAGGATCATATGTAGCCTTTGAGGAAACAGAAAAAAAAAACACATCAGGTCTAAATTCTATTAAAGCAATTCTTTTTAATCGATTTTTTTTGTGTCCTCACTCTCCAGGTCTATGGAGGACCAAAACTGCCCAAATCAAAAATAAATAAATAAATAAATAAAAACTTAAGTAAAACACTCAATAAAAGTAACATGGTGATTAAAATGGTAAAGAATAATTATACATAAATACCACATAAATATCTTAATAATTTGTTATTTATGGCTTTGTTCATTAATATTTGTTTAATTTTTATTTTGATTAATTAATTTATTTTTTTTACATAACTGTTTATTTCTGCGTTCATTTATTTCCTGATTCATTTATTTCTGTATTTCCTTGTCCTTATATGCTAATGAAGGGGGTGTTTTTCATGTACAGGCTTAGCAATCAAGCCCAGAGAGAGAGAGAGAGGAGCTGATATGAGTAGAGGAGCTGAAATGTCGGGTTTGGTATCAGATCTGCTCAGAGAAGCAGCTGCTTATGCTGCTCATCTCAAAGAACTCGATCAGAGTCTGAATTAGGATCTAAATGATCTTTATTAAATAATCTTCCACATTACCAAAGTTACCGCCAAAGGGGAAAGACATGAACAACCGATCTAGTGTATCTGACATCGATTCACCAATAGGAATGCTAAGACACGGTAACATCATAAATAAATAAGTCTGGAAATAAATCAATGCAGAAACAAATAGTTATGTAAATAAATACATTAATTCAAAGAAAGATTAAACATTTTTAATAAAGAAACCCATAAATAACAACTGATTAAGATATTTAGTTTTATGTGTATGTATTCATTTTTGTATATTAATTATAATTATACTTTACCATTTTATTCACCATATTACTTTTATTGAGTGACTTACTTACGTTTTTTTATTAATTTATTTTTAATTTTGGCAGTTTTGGTCCTTCATACAGGTCAGACCTTTTCCCCACAGTTTTACCTGAGCAGTCTGGGAGATCTTCCTGGTGGTGGCAGCAGCTGCAGCCTTCTCCGCCTTCTCTCCTTCATCACGGGCTTTCTCTAGAGTCCACTCCCAGGCCAGCATGGCCTTAATGGATTCTTTAATGGGCCAGCGATAGATTTCTTTATCCTGAAGGACAGAATATGGCAGCATGCTTTATATTTGTATTTGGATTCAACTAAAATCTAAAATGCATTATTTAATCACTAATGTCTCAAACATGCAGCACAGTAATATATCCGCTTATACTTATATGTTGGGATGCACGACGATATCGGAATAATACCCCTGGTGAAAAATAAAAAATATATACATAACTGTACTTAAAACATATTGAAAAATGTCTATGTTTGCTGTAAATATAGTAACAGATTTATGTACTTACTTAAAATATGTTAAAAGTACATTAATATTCATCAAATGTTTTTATAGAATTTTTAAAAAGTACAAGATAGTGTATTTTTCAAAAACAAACTACTATAAAGTACACTTTAAGCTTAATGTAATTCAATATACTTCTAAAATACTTACTGTCAAAAATATGTTTTTACTTTTTTAGCAAAGTGTTTTAAAACAAATGTTACAGTAGTTCACTTAAAGTTTAATATAACTTTTTAGAAAGTTAATTAAATTACTACTACTAATAAAAAAAAATTAAGTAAATTTGTAACAGGCAAAAAAATTGTAGTACAGTATATTAAAATATATTGTATACCCAACGAAGTATACTAGAAGTGTGCTACTTACAAAAGACAGAAACAAGAAGCATATATGTTTTCTAATGTAAATAGATCACATATATTTAACATCAATTCTTAGTACATTTCTAATGTACCAGGTGTATAATAATAGTGATACAGTTGTAATACTCATTAAATGTATTATAATTTTTCTTTAAGCACATTTAAATATGGGGATGCATACATGAAGTAGTTTAAATGTTTAAAATTGTTTTTTTTTTAAGTATATTTAAAATAGATCCATTTTAGTACAGTTAAGAACATTTTATCCATTTTATCACTCTTTAAATATACTGATCAATAATAATGTGGCTACATAAACACTTTAGTGCACTATAGCATCATAATGCTTAATATACTTAATCGTGACATTTATTGTACTGTGGAAAAGGACAAACAATTCTGGCTGTGGTGGTATAGTTGGCAACTTTAGAATTCACTGATGTTAGCTATTTTTAAATTATATATATAAATATATAAATATTATTAGATATTTTGCATTTTATTCTTAGCATACAGTGGGTTGAGAGCTAAGATTTGAAGGGGAAATAGTATACCTCTTTAAACACAAGTTAGAATAGGTCTATGGGCTATAGTACAAAACATCATCAGGAAGGTTTTTTTTTTTTTTTTACACACAAAGTCACACTTACATAAAGAGATCTTACCAATTTCAGTCAATTTCAGAATGAGCTGCAAAATAAGCTATAGCTCCATTGCCCCATTTATTTGCATATATAAGTGTTTACCATATGTTAGTGTTAGCTTGTGCTGAATGGCAAAACAAGAACCAGCTAGTTCATACTTAACTGTGGTACAAACACAACATTTATTATTTAAAGGTTTTTATCTCTCTCATCTGCTGAATTGGCACAGACTGTAGGTACAGATCCCTCCATCAGACGAAGTCTACTGGCTAAAGGCCAATTCATACTTTAGGGTCGAGTCAATGTGCTGTTTACATTATAGCCTGTGCGACCACTCTCCACAGCTGCCAATATTGAGTCAGGGTGGTTCTTTGCAGGTTTCCTTATTGTGACACTTTACACTTTCAGTTAATTCACAGAACTGAATGGATGGATTTTGGTCTTTGGAGTGTTTATAGGGAGCAAATAAATGTTATGTTATGTCACTAAATGTGAATATTGGAAGATAAACATGTTTACTATAGGATATCTCCCACCTTAAGCACATGGATGTCACCCATCACCCATAAAAGTCATTTTGTTTTCTTTATAATAACATACAATATATGTATACATGATGTTAAGTGCTTTGCTTACCAAGGATAACAGAGTGTCTAGGTTGTTGTTAAAATGACACATTAAGACTTTGAAATGGAATTAATTAATGACATAAAGTGAGATGGTACCGTACACTGGTTCCTGTAACAGACAGTGAATAGCCTCACAAAACTGATACTGCATCTGAGGAAAAGCATATTTCCAAACCTTCTCAGAAAAGGTCTTGTATGGCCGAAGCATGGGATGTGTCTTGGCATTTTCATCCATCGTTTCTCCGTAAGTCCAGTTGTTCTGGATCTAAAAGAAAACAACTTTGTGTGAGATCTCACTAAACCATGACTAGCAATATTATAGGTGTGAGAGTAGAAGTGCGTTATAACCAACCTTCTCAAAAGCCCACTTGTCATGTGTGTGCTCTGCATATTTGTTGATGAAGGCGTCCAGTTTCTCTGGAATGATGGTGCTGTGAAGAACCAAGCAGGAAGTTAAGAGATGAAACCTGAGTAAACTTCTATTTTAAAAATTTTCCCAGTGACTATATGTTTACACTAGAGCTTATATTCTCTGCCCGAACCCGACCCGACCCGAGGCCCCATCCGAAATCGTGTAGGGTCGAGATTTCCCACCACATTCCTCTGGCCGGGCCGGGTCGGGCTCCAGAAAATATTCTGAGATGTAGCTATCAGTTTTTTAATTATATTTTTATTTTATATGTATATATATATATATATTTATTTTATTAAGCTTTTCACTCCCGGAGTCATACAGCGGGCGTTGTTGTGTATGATTCTGTTTGTGAAGCGGAGTCGGATTCACCAGGGAGTCGGATACGGCACAGCAGCGGCAGCGCGCAGCACCTCGTGGTCCGTGGCGTTTGTTCTTGTTTAAAGCGCTCGCGCCAGCCGCAAAATACGACTGAGAACACTGAGAAACTGCAGAATTATGAATGGGATTAGAATATGAGCACGAGGAAATAAAACAAAAACAGCAGATACTGTATGTGAGAACCTTTACCTGTGAGTAGCTAACACCAGAAATCACTCTCACTCTCTCTCTCTCTCTCTCTCTCTCTCTTTCTCTCGTTTGTTTCTTAGATTGATCTCTCTGAGAAGATGTGTAAAAACTAATAAAACTAGCAAGCCCACTCTAAAAACAAATTAAAACTAACTGAACTGTAGGAGAAAAAAAAACAAAATAAAATTAAACTATAATGAAAAACGAAAAATGTTATAATCACGTAGCTCTGGGCGCACGTGAATTCCTACGCTTGTCCGCGTTTGACGTGCAGCACTGTGTGTAGCTGTTCTTAAAAATCATTTTAATTAAAAAAGAGTTCTATGCTTCTATGTTACAGTGTTAATTAACATAATTCTGATCATAATTCTGATCAAAAACAGCCAGTTTATCGGGCGGTTGGGTCGGGCTCGGGCTCATAATGAAAGTTCATGGTTCGGGTTGGGTTGGGCTCTGGCTCAGGCTGGGTCGGGTCGGGTCGGATTTTTTGGGCCCGATCTAAGCTCTAGCTCACACACAGCGGGGTTAGCTGTTTCCCCAGGACGATACTCACTTGGTGGTCTCCACAGGTCTGGGATCAAAGTTTCCTTCAGCATCAACTGTGGCTTTCTTCTCTGTGGCAGAATAGCTTGCATCTACATAGTCTGGAGGAATGGCACCAGCAATGGCACAGATGCAGGGCATGGCAATTTTGAACAACTCTGCATCGAATTTCTGCAAACAGAAGCACACAGTGAGAATACCTGAAACCCCTGAGTGTGTGTATGGATCTGCATGTACTGTATGTGCGCCTTCCTCTTGTTTCACACCTCACCTTGTGTGCCAAAGACTCAAAGATTCCCCAAAAAAGTTTTCGTGACAGATGCAGCTCCTCCTCTGATGTGATGCCGAAGTTGGCCCAGCCGTTGGGGAGGCAGTAGTACTTCCAGCAGCGCTCGTAGTGATTTGTCAGCAGCTAAAAGAAACAGTCCCCTCAGTTATTACTGACTACATGACTAAAAACTCCTGCGCTGGCGTTTTACCAGAGAGTAAAAATGAGAAAAAGGAACGTGTGCATACTTTCAGGGGCATCTTGGCATACTCATTGAGGATTGGCACATCAAACACAAGCCTCCTAAGAAGATGCTGCAGCATGGATGGATGTAGATACCTAAAAACAATACACATATTAGTAAAACAGCACAAAATCCACTGCATTTTAAACATGAATGTTTCACATAATAATAAACAAAATTTTTAAAAGTTAAATGTATTTAATGTACTAAGCGTTATGGGTCAGTTTGGGTCAGGTTGTTTATAAATATAGACACAACGACGATATTTTTATTAGGAAAAGAAAAATCTCCACTCAAAACGCTGAATAATCCAAGACCAGGCTTTATTCCTGTTCGGAAATCGCTTCATTTATTTGATTTCCTTATTTGTTTTCTATTTTTTATTATTTAAAGTAGTTTTGTATTATTGCTCTTTAACTTATTTTGATTTTCTTGTATTATTACTACTATTTTTATTATTATTGCTCTTATTTTTTTAGTTCATTTATTTATTTGTATTTTTATTGTATTATGTAACAGTTAGTTTTAGCTAATTTTAACTAATTTTTGTTGTATTAATCTAATTTTTTTCATTTGAATTTTTTTTATCAATTAAAATTATTATTATTTTTTTTTCTAATTCTATTTTTATTGTTTGTCTATTTTTATATTCTATTTACTGTTATTTTAAAATAAATAAACTTAGTTATTATTTTCTCTGTCATGTCAATTCCTGTTTCTGTAAATGCTCGGCTACATTGAAAATGAGGGCTGCCCTCAATGTACATCCGAGTCAAAATAAAGGTTGACTGATTAATTTGAGTGTTGTGAACGGCGCTTATAAATAAAATGTATTATTATTATTATTATTATTATTTAACCCAACACATGCCCAATATGCAATGTGTAAGGCTGAGACACATCCTACGGGTCACCATATTCCATTGTAACAACAGCTAGGCTTTACAGTAAGTGATTAAGTACCGTATTTTCCCGCTATAAGGTGCACTTAACATCCTTTAATTTTCCCAAAAATCGTCAGTGTGCCTTATAATCCAGTGTGTGGTATGTATGAATTTTATCAGTCAGGTTAAGGAGCAGTAAAGCTTCTCTGCTGAAGTACAGAGTTATACAGGAGATTCAGTTTAGTTCTCCAGCACTGAGACTGGAGCAGTATTAGCATTAATTAGCATTAGCTGCTAACCACTATTTCCCCATTTAGAGGTGAATATTATCGGACTGTAGCCTGCTGCTAACCCTGGCTATCACTGCTGAAGCAGTCATTCAGGATAGGTATAGAGGCTATAACTCACACAGATTACCGTAAAACACTGCACAGTTCAAATAAGAAAATACTGGCTGAAGCACCTGCTGTGCTTCAACTCAGCATGCTTCCTTAATATCTGATGATACACCCTGATCATGTTATGAGTTATTAAACTTTAAAATCTCAGAAAGGGCTCGTTACTACTTTGTTGAAAGTTTCCAAGTCAGGAGACATCATGTGATGGGGAAGGGTTCTAACAGAATGATGGGAAAAGCAGTAAACAAACTAAGGGAGAAGGACACAGACTGAACAGACTTAACTTAATGTCTTGATAGCCAGATCTTAAGAAATGTGAGTTAGGAGAGACTTTGACTGAACATCATTTGAGTTCATGATGACCTGCCTTAATTTTTTCAGTGGGTAAAAAAAAAAAAGACCGTAATGTAATGTTTTCACTTTAGAAGTTTATGCCACAGTAAATGAGGACAAAAGACAATAGTGGACTGACTTGACCAAGGACATGAGGCAGTCCTCGATGACGTCCCTCTGGGCCTTGGTGAGGGCTCGGCCACGGGAGAGCCTGTATATGGTGTGCAGCATGGAGTCGATCATGATGGCTCGGTGGTCTGTGCCGGCGAACAGGGGGGCACACTTCGTGAGCAGAGGCAGCACAGCAGAACACAGGTACCGGTTCAGAGCCAGCGCCATCTCTGTGGTACTGAACGCCAACTAGAACCCAAACACAGCAAAACACAGACAACAATATAACAGGGAGTAAAGATAGAACTAGAAAGTCTTTATCTTTTTTAATGTACTAAATATTAAATAGTAAAGGTGTAACAGTACAAAAAAATCATGGAACGTTTTAGTTTTGTTCTGTATAGCTTCATCTTCACCTTAGCTTCACCCAACAATTAATGAGCCTGATTGTGGTGCTTTATTAAAAAAAACCTACTAATTAAACTACTAATATTTTTCCTAAGCATATTACTGGATGCATTACAGTGTTTCAGTTCTTTTTGAAAAAAATATCAGCCTTAGACTGTTAAATTAAGAGAGCAAGAGAGACAGACAGATGGCGCGAGTGAAAGAGAGAGAGAGCAAGAGAAAGACAGACAGATGGCGATAGTAAAAGAGAGAGAGAGACAGACAGATGGCGCAAGTGAAAGAGAGAGAGAGCAAGAGAGAGACAGACAGATGGCCCTAGTAAAAGAGAGAGAGAGAGAGAGAGAGAGAGACGGCCCGAGTGAAAGAGAGGGAGAAAAAGAGAGACAGACTGATGGTGCAAGTGAAAGAGAGAGCGCGAGAGACAGACAGACAGACAGCACAAGCAAAAGAGAGAGGGAAAGACAGACGTGTGAGTAAAAGAGAGAGAGCACAAGAGACAGACAGACAGATGGCACTAGCAAAAGAGAGAGAGAGAGACAGATGGCATGTGCGAAAGAGAGAGAGCGAGAGAAACAGACAGACAGCACAAGCAAAAGAGAGAGAGACAGAAAGAGAGATGGCACGAGAAAAAGTGTGAGAGAGAGAGAGAGAGAGAGAGAAAGAGAGACGGTGTGAGTAAGAGAGACAGACAGACAGATGTGAGCGAAAGAGAGAGAGAGAGAGAGAGAAACAGACAAACAGCACAAGCAAAAGAGAGAGAGAGACAGACAGACGGCACAAGCATGAGAGAGAGAGAGAGAAAAATGGCGTGAGAGAGAGACAGACAGACGTGAGCAAAAGAGAGAGCGAGAGAAATAAACAAACAGATGGTGCTAGCAAAAGAGACAGAGCAAGAGAGACAGACAGACAGAAGGTGCTAGCAAGAGAGAAAGAGAGAGACAGAGAGAGAGAAAGAGAGAGAGAGAGAAGGTGCTAGCAAAAGAGAGAAAGAGAGAGAGACAGAGAGAGAGAAAGAGAGAGAGAGAGAAGGTGCGAGTGAAAGAGAGAGCACGAGAGAGTGAGAGAGTATGAGCGCCTAACCTTGCGTTTACACTGGAAAGCGACAGGCCACCATTAGTATCCTATGGCGGTTGTGAACCGTTTGAATGAGCTAAACTTCCCAGCAAAGGCTATGGGCTAAGTCAGTAGCAAGTTGCTAATAGCTGAGATAATATCTCACCGTGTCCAGAGAGGCTGCAGCCCTCATGTCAGGCAGGAAGCCCACCTCCAAGACATGCAATAAGAAGTCCTGGTTATCTATCCCGTACACTCTGTCCAGGAACAACACCATGGAGGCTTTGTGGTCTGGCACAAAACTGGCAGACATCTTGGGCTCGACCAGCTGACCATCTGACCATCAAAAAGGAGAAAACGGAAACGGAGTCTGAGATAAAATTACACAAATAACAAAATGCTAAGCTAAAACTTTATTATGAGAGTGTTTTTCTCACTATACCTTTGCCAAAGGTTGGAATCTGCACAGGTAGACTGATGACTCCCACCAGATCCTCAATGGGCACAAGAGACCTCAGGATAGCTCTGATCCTCAGTGCTTCACCTTTACCAGCCTGGATCAGCTGTGGACAGATGTAATAGCTAGTGGTTAAAAACATGAAAACTCGAGTAAAACATGCTTTACAGTTCCAGAAAAATAGGCAGAATCTGCCCTTTATGTGAAACTTACATGCATCTCAGGAGCACAGCGACCCAGCAGGTCAATCAGAGCAGAGTAGAACGACATGATGGCGTTTCCGAGATGAACCCTGTTCTCCTCGTGCTGCTCCTCCCCTCCAAACCTGAGTCAGACACAGTACACACATCACTTGTGGTCTACAGAGGAAAAAATCATTACAGTTTATTGTACACAACTCCCACCGCGGGGGTCCAGGGTTCAAGTCCAACTTTGGGAGTAATTTCCATGCTCTCCTCGTGTCATGAAGATCAGTTAAATTGGACACTCTACAATTCCCTGGTGTGTATGTGTGTGGGTGTAAGTATACTAGTTGAACCCTCAAAAAATAGAATACCATTGAAAAGTTACTTTATTTCAGATATTCAGTTTAAAATGTGAAATTCATATATTATATAGATGTATTAAACACAGAGTGATCTTTTTTTAATCATTTATTTATTTTATTGTTGATTATGTAGCTTACAGCCAATGAAAACCCAAACATCAGTGTCTCAGAAAATTGGAATATTATATAAGAATATATTATACTGGTATTTTTGGCAGTGTGTCTCTCCACTCTTCCTCCAGACTCTGCTCCCTTGATTTACAAATAAAAAGTAAAATTTACTGATGATCAGTGATGGTTTGGAGAGACATGACATCTGCTGTTGTTGATCCACTGTGTTTTATTATCAAGTCTAAAGTCAGTGCAGTTTTGTTTTCCCACAAAATCTTACAGCACTTCACCTTACAGCTTCCCTCTGCTACTGACAACTTTTATGGAGAAGCGGATTTCATTTTCCAGCAGGAAGCTGCTTACTGGTCTTATATAATGTTCTAATTTTCTGAGATACTGATTTTTGGGTTTTTATCAAGCCATAATCATCAACAATAAAAGAAATAAACACTTAAAAATAAAGTAAAACCAGAGACTGTAAAAAAGATGGACGCCATGTCTCCGTTCCCATTCATTAAAGGAAAATTAAGCCAAAATCTTCCTCCATGTTGGCGATCCTGAAACCCGAGTCTGTAGAGCGCAGTAGAGACCAGAGGAGGGAGAAATACTGTGGAGAGACAGCCTACTCATTTAAATAACCCCGCCCCTGAGGGCTGCCTCCACAAAGCTTCACAGGGTGGTCCCACCCATACAGTCATTAGTCCCACCCCGGCTAGGTGTAAGCCAGCCCTTTTACAATAACCACACCTTTTTGAATAGAGCTGAATAACGCTTTAAAAAACGTTACAGTATATTAATACAGTATATTAGAAAAAAACGTGATTGAAAGTTGTCTGTTTTAACATTAAAACCTATGGGGATGGGTGGAGTTACACAGCTTTCTGAAACCGAACAGCAGGGGGCGCGACCTGTGGTGGCTTTACTTTTGAGAGACGATGCTCTGTCCAGCTATACATGTAGTCTATGATATAAATAAATTAACTTTTCAATGATTTAAAAATTTTAGATGCATGTTATGTTTAAAAAAATAAGATGCACTAGTTTATATAACTGTATGCCCAGATATGGATTGGCATGGAGTTCTCCAGGTGGATGGTTGTTTCCGGTTGAGAGTATGCTGTGCATGATTGGCTGCCGCTTCTCACTGGTCGGTGTGTTGATGAGTGCTGAGTGTAAATGGTTGTGTGTAAATTGTAATTGTGAAGTGTCCTTGGGTTTCTAGAACGGTGCTTTATAAGTGTAACTTCATTCATTCATAAGCTAGTCTCGTCAGTGCAGTCTTACATGAAACGTCTGTCTTTCTTAACCGTTGGTCCATCCCTGGCCGGATCCTCGGAGATCTTAATAGCTTCCTCCATGGCAGCTAGAAGACCTGCCCCACCCTCTCCTCTCAGGGCGGGGCCGAAGCACTCGGGCCGACGAATCAGCAGACGTACCACAACGTTAGCGTTCTCCTCTACGCTCTCACCTGCAGGGGGAGGTCCAGGTGTTGTTACTGCATGTCCTCATAGATAATCCAGAAGATAGACTTGCTACTTAATGAAACGGCTGCACTAAAAGACTTATAAACTTCTCTAAAAGCACTTACCATTAACGAATACAGCAAAGCGGAGGAAGTCCAGATATCGCTCACCACCACTGGGGTTCCAGCCGATGTCTGGGTAGCCCTTAGAAAGCAACATTGGGCACATCTGCAGCCCACAGCCAGCGAGATATGTTACCACCTGTTAAAAGAAGAGAGAGAAATGATTAGATTGTGAATATGTTGCTTTATCTTCTAAAGATTTGAGTAAAAGTAAAGATTCTGAATCGATTCGCAAAAGACAAAAATGGATTTTCTAGATGTTAGCTATAACAGAAAAAAAACATAAAAAGGTGGGACTGTATCCTGCTGCTAACCCCAGCTAGCACTGCTGGAGCAGCATTAGCATTACCTGCTAACAGTGCTAGGTGCTAGTTCTATCGCCATTCAGAGGCGAGTATATCAGCCTGTAGCCTGCCGCTAACCCCAGCTAGCACTGCTGGAGCAGCATTAGCATTACCTGCTAACCGCACTAGGCCCTAGCTCTTTCGCTGTTCAAAGGTGGGTATTATCAGCCTGTAGCCTGCTGCTAACCCCAGCTAGCACTGCTGGAGCAGCATTAGCATTACCCCCTAACAGTGCTAGGTGCTAGTTCTATCGCCATTCAGAGGCGAGTATATCAGCCTGTAGCCTGCCGTTAAACCCAGCTAGCACTGCTGGAACAGTATAAACATTACCCACTAACAGCGCTAGCTCTTTCACAGGTCAGAGGGGAGTATATCGGACTGCATTTGTGTGTTTACTTTGTGAAGACAAGCTACATGGGGCGAACCGCTAGCTAATATCGCCCTGGCTTACTGAAAAAAAATCAGGGTTCCTCAGTGTAGCACTGTTGGGTGGCTAGCGCTAGCAGTTAGCTGCTAATGCTAATGCTGCTGCACCCAGCCTTAGCGGAATCTGGAAATCTAAGCTTACTGTAAATAAACAGAAGCGCTTTACTCAACCAAATAAACAGTTTTCAAGTGAGACATCTATGTAGATTAACATCCAGCGCTCGTTTTTTTTTTTTTGCTTAGCTTAATTAGAAGGAAAACATGGTGACACCCCTGTTCCTTACTAGTGTCGCTTAATGCACCTCATAATCCCTTATGTATGAAAATAGACCATAAAACAGACGCTCATTGATAGTGTGCCTTATAATATGGTGTGCCTTATAGGCTAATAAAAAAAAACGTTAATTATTTGATCATTTCTCATTTTAAAGTGAATAGAAACAGTGTGAAAGAGCCTATTAAATAGCAGGATTTATTATGGATCATTACAAATATTTAACCAAGTAATGCAATGAGGGAAAATTGATCCTGTATAGAAGGAAAATATGCATTAATGCATCAATAATTGTTTTATAATCACTATGCCGACCTCTGAAACTTAATTAAATTGAATTTTAAGGTGCCTAGAGATTCCCACCACTAGTGAGACGTGTGACAGTGTGTTTTACCATCTCCAGGTCTTGCTCCTGCAGAGCCAAAGCCAGCTCGTTGTTGTCGATACAGGAGGCAGCAGCCACGTCCAGTGGAGTAGACCCACGCATTCCTGAACAAGCAGCAGTAATATTTATAAATCAGATACACTGACTCACCAGCCACGATTAACATATGATATCTACTCAACTCACACATAAGTGTGTGTAGGATTTACAGCTTCCATATGTGCAGTATTTAATCATAACGCAGAAGGAGTCTCACCCAGGCCAATGCCACTGTTCTGCAGCAGGTAGGATAAGTGGTCGAACATGGAGCGCTGGTTCTGACGACTGATACGACAGAAGTAACACAGGAAGCGACAGCAATTCGTCACCATTTGGGGGAATCGAATCTCCTGCAGAGAGTGAGGTACAAAGAGGAATTAGTGAAGAATCTTCAACAGGGTTCAAATTAAAGTGATGAAGGTGTGCCAAGGCATTTATACAGACTCAGTTATACAAACTCTCTGTCTATAATCTGCATCTTATCTATAACTCCTTAAGAGGCCAGGATTTTTCGTCATTACACCACTAGTCATTGCATAAAAAGCTTTCATGTTTAATAAAGAACGTTACTGAAAAGCAAATGAAATAAAGTAAATCTGCTAATGTCAAAATAAAATAAATAAAATCATAAACATGGCTCTTTCCTGAACTTTTTCAAAATAATTAATAATTATTCATAATTACAATTTAAACAGTTCATGTCCTCCAAACCTTTCATTTCATTATGTTTGTCTAGTTTTAACGTCTGTGAAGTAGAGAGGAAACAAAATCAGCTTCTCTAAGTGTCCTATGGGAGATTTCAAAGCCCTCAAATTTTGGAAATAAGTGTAAATAAGGCATTTTACTGCAGAGAAAAAGGTTTTTGTATCACCTACAGCTGTAGCCCATATACAGGACTAGGCATTTTAAGGGGTTAATTTAATCTGTATTTGTTCAAGTATATTTTATTTTTTGAAAGCTTATGAAATTGAAAGAAACAGATCAGTGCTACTGTAAATCATGAGCACAGTGTAGCCAATTGATCAAGCAAGACATTTAAATAAGAAACGTGCAATTTCCACACAGTAGTATATCGTTGCTGTCCAATGAAAACAAGTATCTTCTTTTTGTGTTGATTTTTAGATTACTACATTATTTCAACAAACCAACTGTAACTTGTACTGTGTTAAGATTTCTTGATGTATGGACCAACAGAATTTCTCCAAAACTAAATAAAAAAAAACTCTCTAAATTTCTACAGCGCAGTACATCACAGGGGTTCAGCTCCCTAACCTTTTGGATTTATACACCAACCGCTGCCTGAGGAAATCCAAAAGGATCATAAAGGACCCGTCCCATCCAAGCCATTCCCTGTTCTCACAGCTGCCGAGTGGAAGGAGGCTCAGAAGCTTGAAGACCAGAACCAGCCGGTTCCGAGACAGCTTCTTCCCCCAGGCGACCAGGCTGTGGAACAGCCAGTAGAACAGTGTTCTGCCCAACCCACCCCCCTGACACCCATACAAACTCTGCTCCCTGCACTTTACTTTACACTGCATCTATCAGACTTTCCCATATTATACAGCATTCTGCCCCTTGTACACTTACTCATAGTTATTCTGTTACCTACTGGACTATTTCCTCACTTCCACACACACACTCTGCATATCTGCATATCTACATAGCATCATTTATTTACTTATTTAGTCTTGCTTAACAATTTTCCATGCAATATTTGTCTATAGTGTAAGTTATCATGTTTATTGTTATTAAGTGTATTGTGAATAGTGTTTATACTGTAAAGGTATCTGTGTATCTTATTTTATATTAAATTTTATTTAATTATTCTTCTTGTAAATATTGTTCTCTGCACGTTGGTGGGAATCTGCACACAAGTTTTTCACTCACATGTACTCTGTGACGATAAAAATCCTGAATCTTGAACATTGACTTTTATTAAGTTAAAAAGTTAGGAAAGTTTTCTCTCTCTCTCCTATAAATTTCATGTTTCAGAGATGCTTGTTTTTCATTGGACAGCGACGGACGCTATACTGGTCCTGATCTCCCGCACTGCTGCTGTGTTTGCTGTTGTCAGACACCTTTGAGTCTAAACTGCCCTCTAGTGGATGTCCATTTTTGTATAAATGAGCCTTTTTAAAATTAATATCAGAAACGTTCTACTGTCTACATGTCTGGTAGAAGTGAATAAATACCTTGGAGTCTCCTCCTCCTCCCAGCACATTAACCATGACCTCCATAACAGTCTCGTGCATGCCCAGCGCCCTCATCAGGTTGGGGTGCTGGTAGAACACCTTATTATTCATGATGTTCCTACAACACAACATATAATACTTTAATTATTACAGCACATATTCAACAACACTGTCAAAATGATCAAACTTCATCAAAACAAATGTTCAGAAAATGGCTCACTCCGTGTCAAGGAATGTGTGCTCACTGGTGTGTGTGTGTGGGTTTGTTAAATGATCAAATGGTTTGAATAAGAAATAAGCAATTAGCGATTTATAAGCTTAGGCTTAGTAAATTAAATAATAATATTATAATAATCATATACAATCTATTAATAATAAATATCAGATATTTAGACTACATATAAAAGTATTTCATGTGCTCTAATTGAAATCTTTTAGCAGTGTGTGACATAACTTATTATAACTAATTATCAGAATTGTCATGATTTAATAATAATTTTGCTGATCTCGTTGAATTTGCTAGGTTCTGTAGAACCTGCAGTATAGAGGTTTGATGCTTTTCAATACAACGTCTTCACAAACAATTCGATACTTTAGCATCTGATGCTCTCAATACTGTATAAACCAAGTTACTAGCTTCAAAGGAGTCAAATTAGTTGATTCACTTAATAAGAAAACACTATCTGGTTCTGGAGGGCTGGATTGCTGAACATAAAGGCGTAGGAGTGGGCTTGATATTTGCTTAAAAGAATCAAAACCCACCCTATAGTGACTTGGAACAACATTTGCATAATTACAGTTATTCACAAAAAAAAAAACTAAATATTTTTTTTCTGTACTTTTGTTTATTATTAGTTTAATCCAACCAAAGGCAATTTAACAACCTAAACACTGTCTTTTTGATAAAAGTGGAGATAATTGCTTTACGTAACTAAATTTACTTAGAAACAAGCTCGCGAGAGGGGGTGCTTTTCATGGCGGGGGTGCAGATTTCGGCACGCTTTCAAAATAAAAGTTTATTTTAAAACTACATTATTTTAACAAACCACTGTGTTAAGATTTCTTAGTGTATGGACCAATTATTATAAAATCATGACAATTCTTAAGATTAGTTATGATAAGTTATGTCACACTGCAAAAAAAATATTTATAGCACATTAAGTACTGTTATATCTAGTCTAAATATAACTTTATATATAAAGTTTGTTATAAAACGATTTTCTGCAGTATCATTTTTCAGGGGGGACAAATCCACCCATTGCTTATATTGGGTGGGACCGCCCTCTGCTCCTACGCCAATGACTGAACACTTTTGTGCTTTTTTACTACACAGTTCCACTACTGTTGTCTGTTAGATAAGAGAAATCAGCTTCAGCCTTCAGTTGTGCTTAACTGATTTAGTGAATACCCATATCCTGATTGGCCATGATTGAGTTGGTCGGACTTGGATGGGAGGAGTTGGATCAGATCCAGCCCCACCCCCTGGATTAGTGGTTCTGCAGGGAGTGGTGTTTGCTATGATTCCTCAATTTAGACATTTTTCTGATTAAATCGTGCAGAACTAACCCAATACTCTGTATCATGAGCCTCTCCTCTTCTGGGCCCATCTGAACAATAAGCAGAGAGCGAATCTGGCCCAGGCACTCCAGCATGTCCATGGTGTCCTGCACGGATATGGCGGTGATGGCGTAGGCCTTGGGGAGAGCCCGGATCAGTTCGCCCAGGGAGTCGTACTGCCGGTGCAGCAGGCTGAACATCATGCGCACGAGCTCTGGGTTCTGGATGAAGGACTCCTGGGCCCAGTGAATCATGGTGTGGGAGATCAGCTCCTGCAACGTACCTGAGAAGAACAAGATTACAGGAGTTATTGCAGTAACCACAGTTAGTTCTGATCCTGCAATGGGATTGGCTGAGAGGTGTTGTGCGATAATGTACTGTAGCCAAAGCTCTCAGTTTTTAATTCTCCGCCACATGTGCACATAAACTAGCAACGACGACAGCTTACAGGCTCTCACACATTGGCTTAATCAAGAGATCTGCTACACACATAACGCTTTTCCACCGAAAGGGCATAAAAGAACCGTGGTGCTTTTTAGTGAATCAGCCCACGTTTCCACCAGTTTTAGTGGAACCGTCAAAACGTCACATCATACGTCATCAACAGAGGGCGCTGCACAGACACGCCATTAAGTTTCGCGCTGAAGAACCTAGTATTTTTACTTTCCCACTGTGAACAAATGTTTTTGGTTCCAGAACCTACTTTTGTTGGTGGAAACGCAGTGAATCGGTTCAAAATTAGATTCGCGCCTGAGAACTGTGTCGGTTCCACTTTGGTGGAAAAGCACTAACAGTGGAAATTCAAAGTGGTGGTGATTTTTTCCCTATGTACATTAATTGCCCACTTTGCCCTGAGTTCACCCTTCACGCTGGAAAAGACTAAAGAGTCATGCTGGAGAACTGAGTTAGCCTAACTGACCAACTCACAAACTTAGCTGTGTGTTTTTAAAAGTTTCCTGAATACAAAATAAAATAACGTTGTATTGTATGAACGAGCAGGTCAGTTTCCTTTGCTGAGAAGCATTGGATGTCCAGGTAGCTGCACCATTAAAATAACAATCCGTTGAAGTCAGAGCGCACCTGGCTCTTAAAGGGAAGGGCAAGTGACACACTGATTGGTTTATTTCACGGAGATCGATTAATGAAGAGAATTAGTACATGCTTTTTGAACATTTTGAACATTCTGTTGTTACGATAGCAAAGAGACACTGACATCCTAAATCTAACTGCATGGTGCGCGGTTGACTTTTTTATTTATTGCTTGTTTATATTTTACACGCTCTGGCAATTTTTCACTTGCTTATCTATTAGTTTTAAAAGGGACAGTGTACACATTACTGAATACTGACCGTTTAAATGCTCATCCCCCCAATTGTGAGCATGTGTGTAATACCAAACACTTTGTGATTTTTTTTTTATACTCAGCAAATTAAGTTCTTATTCAGAAATCCTTACAACCAAGCTGAGATGTTTATAATAAAGTAACAAAAAGTTTCCTTTATCCAATTTATCATTCATTCTTTATTCCAGTGCCCCATATTGCCTTTATATCTCTTCAAAAAAATCTCCCCTTTAAATTTCCACTATAAAAAATACGTCTAAAGAAGAACAAGTCTGACTGATTGCAGTTTTTCGTCCTTTCTGTGGTAAAATCTATCAGTAAACAGTGATAACAGTTCTGTGGTATAATCACAGGAGTACACTCGTGGTTAGTGCTAGAAATCGTGATACAGGCACTACTGTGGTGAACTTTAATTTAAGCGTCAAAATCTCAGGTTACAGCCCTCCCTCACTGCTTCATTAACATTATTTACCCCTCTGCAGCTTGCTCTACTCACTGGGTTTGGGCTCTTCCTCCGGCTCGGGCTCCTCTTCCACTTCCTTCTTACGAATTGCCTTGACCTTTTCCACCAGTTTCAGCAGTCTTCCTGTCAGTGAAGTTTCTACCTCTTCCTCCTCCTCTTCCTCCTCCACATGCACACCTGAGATCAACATTACACAGCCGTCAGCTTTCAGAAAGGTGACTGACACACAGAAAGAGAGAGATTTGTTTAAATGTTAAACAAGGTTAAAAGTAAAAAGACTGACCACAGTGATTCAGGATTTCGTTGTGGAACTGCTGAAGTTGGTCCCGCACCTCTTCAGGCACCGGACACTCCTCATCATCCAGGCAGTTCTTAAAGTTAGTCAGCAAAATAACCTGGAAAAAAAGGAGGCTCTCAAACACTCGCTCTCAAAGTCCTTGAGCTCCAGAGGTACGAGCTCACAGCAGGCATGCAGGTGAGTTATTCTCAGACTGTGGAGATGATGAGGATGATAATGTGTGTGTTCTACCTGCTCTTGTGGAGGTGAGCGGAACTCTCGGGTCCTGCGGGCAGTCTCGGCGGCCGACATGGTGAAGGCTCTCATGAGCTCGTTGTAGCGTTCACGCTGGTTGGTCTGGATGTTCTTCACAAACGTATCAGAGAACGCAACGATAGCCTCCACCCGGTGCCTTAGCTCGCAGTCACAAAAATACTGCAGCAGAGTGCACATCTGAGAAAGAGAGAGAGAGAGAGAGAGAGAGAGAGAGAGAGAGAGAGAGAGCGTTTTTGAGAAAAGAAACAATATGATAAAAAAATAAAAAATCCAGAGCCGGGACTCAATCTTTAGTTCTAGCATTTGGTCATTAATGTTTTTCCCTTTAGATAAGGCTGCAGATTCAGGGGTTCATGGACAGAGGGAATTGTGGGTAAACTGAATGCTGGTGCTGCTGTTCTCCCACTGCACACGGTCACTCAGGTTTGTGGACGGTGGAGTGGGTGGATGCCAGTGTTTCAAGGAGCCTCCGTGTCTATGTTACCTTCTGGCTCTCTACCTTTAGTTAGGCTGTTTTAATCAGTTCTGCCGAAGTCATTAGATCAATAATCACACTCTGATAATGTTTTATATTCTCCGTTTTACATAAATCCAGTAAAACTAATTCCATCTCTCTGCCTTCCTCCGAGTTACTGACTGCCCACCTGTCTGACCCGATACCGATGTTGGACCCTCAGTTTCTGAAGTCAGCTCTTCCCCACCACCCACCACAGATCAGCTGCTCATCGTCCAGGTTTTGCAACGTGCCTCGGACTCTCCACCACTGACTACATCCAAATTTACTTGAACTCTAATTGCTTTCATTGCTGGTCTTGCTCTACACCTGGATATATGAAACCTATGTGGATGTATAATGACGTTTTAAAATTAATTTAAAAGAGAAGTCATTTAAGAGATTTCTGGAGCAAAAAAGTAAATATAGGGAGAAGATTCTGTGTTCCATTTTGTATATCTCTGCAGTTTAATGATGCTTTGACACAGAACGCTGAGAAATTTATTTTCAATGGGACATGTAGCGTAGATCTACACGTGGTAAACGAAGTTGCGCAGCTGCAAGCAGTGAACGCTGCACAGACAGTGTGTTTAAACTGCATGTTGCAAAAGCTGCCCGCACCAGAGTTTGTTTGGGAGCGGAACAGAGAACAAACCAAGACTCCAACTAGCAGGTCTCAGTTCGGTTGTTTTGGTCTGCACCCAAGTGCAATTACTGTTTTCACACCTTCTCAATCAAACCAGAGTCTGTTTTGACTGAAGCAAACAGTGCTGGTGTGAAAACGCCCTTAATTTAAACCACAGGTACCAAATAATGCTGTGCAGAAAATATAGGACTGTCTAACCTGCAGTTTGACGGACTCCGGCAGTTTCATTTGCAGCAGTCCTTCCTCTGGAGCTTCCTCCACCTCCTCCTGTCCCTCCCCTCCTCCTTCTTCTGCCTCCTTCTCCTCCTCTGCTTTCTCTCCATCCACCTTTTCTCCTCCCTTCTCCCCTTCCGATTTCTCTGCATCTCCACCCTCCTCTCCTTCCTCCTTCTTCAGGGCTTTAAGCTCCTCATCCTCCTCTTCCTCTCCCACACCTTCATCCACAAGTTCCTCCTCTCCCTCCGCTGCCTCCTCTTCCTCCTTCGCCTCTTCTCCCCCCTCCTTGGCGGCAGCCTCCTCCTCCTCCTCTCCTCCTCCCTCTTCTTCTTTGGCGTCTCCGAACACGTTGGGGTCGATCATCTTCAGGATGTGCTTCACGTCCTCGTCGTTGAAGATGCCCATGATGAGCAGAGTGCTGATGAGTTTGAGGATGGGGACGAAGTGGAACTCAACACTGCCTCCTACTGGATCACGCATGGCCTGACTGCCGTCCATCACCGCCTCGGTCAGCATGCTGAGAGCCTTGGTCTTCAGCTCCTACAGAGGAAGAGCAGAGACACAGGGAGGAGCTTAATTTACATATTATTCAGTGTCACAAAGAAATTTTTCTAGTTTTGACCTGTAAAATCACATCTGAGTAGTTTTCCCAAACAAATTCACATAGTTACTGTTTATACATTACATAAGAACTGAATTTACTCAATAAATTAATCATACGAGACATTTTTAGAGTATATATTTCTTTAAACTCTTACTTTAAATAATAATCAAAGCTCCAGACAAACTTTTTTTTTTTTTTTTTTTACAAACATTGGAGAACCGTCCCAAAACTTTCTGGCAGCCATCCTTAACTAATCTTAAATCATCCGGCCTAAAATCCATTTTTACTACTGTTCAACTATATGCCATCTTCGTTTTGTACTTAAAAATATTGAGAAATGTCTACGTATGCTGTAAATATACAACAGATTATGTACTTACTTAAAATATATTAAAAGTACATTAATATTATGCTTTCATCAAATGTTTGAAATTAAACTGTGATAATACTTTTTAAAAAGTACAGTAGACTACTATGAAGTGCCCTTTTAGTTTAATGTAATTCAATACACTTCTAAAATACTTATTTCCAAATATACTTTTGTACATTTTTAGCAAAGTGTGTGAAAAACAACTCTTACAGTAGTTCACTTAAAGTACAATTTATCGTTTTAGAAAGTAAATTAAAATACTAATACTAATTTACAAAAATGCAAAAAGTAAATTTTTTTACAGTACAGTATATTAAAATATATTTTTATAGCCAACGAAGTATACTAGAAGTGTGCTACTTACAAAAGACAGGAAACAAGAAGCATATTTGTACTATAATGTAAATATAGATTACATATATTTAACATCAATTCTTAGCAAATTTCTAATAAACCTGGTGTATAATAAATAGTGATAAAGTTGTAACACTATAATAATTAAATGTATAATAGTTTTACTGTAAGCATATTTAAAATATGGGGTTACATACATGAAGAAGTTTAAATGTTTAAATGTTATTTAGTTATATTTAAAATAGTTAAATTTTAGTAGAGTTAAATACACTTAGCACAATTTAAGTAAGACCTTTGTATTATTTTTATTATTTTAATTAAAGTATAATAAGTACAAAAAAAGTTGATACATTTTAGCACTCTTTAAATATACTGATTAATAATAAAGTGGCTACAAGAACACTTAGTATACTTTAATCTACTTTTTTTCACTAGGGTAGAGCGGGGCAATTAATAAAAAATTACTGTTAATTAAGATTCCATTAAGCTAGTCATGTACCGTACCTGTAGAGGGAAGATAGGGCTGATAGTGTACAGGTCGGGGTCAGTGCCCACGAAATTGATAGGAGAGAAATGGAGCTTGGGCCTCAGGCAGGTGGTGAGGCCTACACCAGGCAGGTCATGAGCCCTCTCAGTGTCAGGGTAGAGCGTGATGTTGAGCGTTTCCTCCGTCATGGGTATGATGAACTCGCGGTTGGTGCCCAGGCGGTTGCGCTTGGCGGACTCCAGGTGGATGCTGATGAGCAGGTCATAATAGCCGCTGCGCAGGTGGCCGGGCAGGTAGGTGTTCTCAATGGCGTAGAAGAGCTGTGACTCATCCACGTGGCTGCAGAGAGCGTGGGCCACGCGGTTGTTCCCCAGTGCGCACACGGCGCAGTATAGCATCAGGGTGTGGTAGTGGAATTTCAGCCAGTCTTGACGCTCTGAGAGCTCCAGGATGTCAATACACCTGGAGCACAAAATAAAAAAAAGACCATACAATAAAACAGTTCTGAAGAATAAGAAAATATATACATGTGCATTTTCACAAAGAATGTGAAAAATGCATAAATTTACCCTGTTAACTTAATTTCTCAGTGTAACAAACACAATTCTACTCGCTTCCCAGTACAATAATATTCCAAAACTCATATGGATGTAATTTCTGGCAAATAATTCATTAAAACAATTTTTAAAAAATTGGCAAATAATTTAGTAATCAATTAGTTGTGTCCACGAGTTGCAAGTAAATATATACAGCTCTGAATAAAAACATTAAGAGAGTTTCTGAATCAGTTTCTCTGATTTCGCTATTTATAGGTTTATGTTTGAGTAAAATGAACATTGTTGTTTTATTCTATAAACTACAGACAACATTTCTATCAAATTCCAAATAGAAATATTCTCATTTAGAGCATTTATTTACAGGAAATGAGAAATGGTTGAAATAACAAAAAAAAAGATGCAGAGCTTTCAGACCTCAAATAATGCAAAGAAAACAAGTTCAAGTTCATAAAGTTTTAACAGTTCAGAAATCAATATTTGGTGGAATAAACCTGGTGTTTAATCACAGTTTTTTATGCATCTTGGCATCATGTTCTCCTCCACCAGTCTTACACACTGCTTTTGGATAACTTTATGCCTTTACTCCTGGTGCAAAAATTCAAGCAGTTCAGCTTGGTTTTTCCAGAGGTTTTCAATTTGGTAAAATTAAAGAAACTCATAATTTTTAAGTGGTCTCATATTTTTTTTCCAGAGCTGTATATCTACTCTTGATGAGCTCAGCACAGCTGTTAACTGAAAGCCTGAACTGCAGGTGACTCTACCTCATAAAACTGACTGAGAAAATCCAGCCAAGATGTGTAAATCTGTCTCTATCTAATCAAGAGGTGCTACTTTGTAGAATATAAAATATATTTTGGTTTGTTTTTTTAACACTTTTTTAACATAATTCAGTTAATTAAGCAATAATACACAAGAGAGAAGTGGCACTACTGTTTTGCGGTTTGTGCTGAGCACGAACCTCGAGTGTATTATTGTGATTATACCACAGTTAATTTATCGCTGTTTATTGAAAGATGTAAAGAGTTGAAGAGGATGAGAAAATATGATCTGTTTGGTTTTAAAAACACCATGAGTTAAAATAGTTCCATTGCTGCTCTGTTTGTAGCTGCTCTGTTTGGTTTGTATGTGCTCCATCGTTGCTAGGTTACCTGTATGTGGCAGAGCAATACATGAAGAGCTTTGGTTACAGTGCATTACCGGCTGATAATGGCACTCATAGAAACGCCTCTCACTAATTTTAATCTATAATCTTATATTATAAGCATATATGTGTCTCCTGCTGTTGCTAACCTGTTTTCCTCGGGGACATGCAGGGCCATCATGGTGAGCGGCTCAGTGCACTCCACCATCCAGCCGTGCCTCTCACTGACTTTTCCCACCTCCGGCTTCAGGAAGTGATTAGGCATGCGGCTCCAGATAACCGGAGTCAGCATCTCCGCATTCAGACGAGGGGGACACTGGGGAACCGGGTTCTTCCGCTCACTGCGGAACATGGCTGCTGAGAGAGGCATGATGTTCTAAAGAAGAGAGAAAGATAAAGGTAAAGTGAGTCTAATCTCAGTGGAATACACATTCTGGTACAGAAGATCATACAGACACACTGTGACAGACAGAAAGCTACTGAACTGAAGAGAGGAGAAGGAGAGCACTGACCTTCAGTTTACCCAACTCAAACTGCAGCATGTTCTGACTGAAGGGCTGAACAAAGACGGCAGGGAACAGCTTGGTGTTGGGCTCCACCTGAGAAGAAAAGCACCCATCACTGCATGTTTAAAGATATGACCATTTTAAATGAGGTGGAACAGAAGCATACAGTACATAACAGCATTTATAGCATACACTAAGGTTGTAGAGTTGGGCGTGCCAAAAGTCTCGCTAATACAGACCAAAATAGCTCATTCATTCAAGTGCATTTATGATGCCACAGGATGGAGGGCTCACTAAATTTGACGCCATTCACTGAAAATGGGCGGGAAAAAAACAAAAAAAATAATTTGACTGTGTGCAGGTTTGAAGCTTTATCTTCTAGACGTGTGTAAATTAAGCCTTATTTAGCTAGAACACATTCTGATACTCTGTATCTTTACTAGAAGCTAGTTTAGCCAGTAAGCTACTGAACCAACACCACAGTAAAAAAAAAAAAAAGTGAAGTCATCTGAACCCAGAAATTGATGGTATTGTGGCCACATACATTTGATTTACTTTTTTGATGCTATTATTTATAGTGAATATGTTAGAATTTACAGTTACTCTTATTAAATATAGTTAGGGGGCTCTGAGTGGTCCAGCAGACTAAGGTGCTGCCACTATATACAGGATTTTGCTGGTTTGAATCCCAGTCATGCAGCTTGCCATCGGCTACCGGAGCCCTGAAAGAGCAAAATTGGCTCAGATGGGATCAGATGTCGCTCTTCCCCTCATCATTCATAGGGTGATGTCAGCCAGTCTCACCTGATAAAAGGTGTTGATTTCCTTCCCATTGGCTGTGAAATTCATGAGGCCTGTCGCCAAGTCAACTAGACAGCCAACCACCAGGTCCTCCTGGCTGAAGCGCTGTTGGGACCCACTGATTAAATCTCCTCCCCAAACCATGTAGCAGTTGCTCCTCTTTATGCTGTAAAACAGGGGACACATATTTATAAAGAGCAAACAAGCATGAGTGTGTATTTAATAAATCAGCAAACACAGGATGCTATAAAAGATCCATGATGTTTATTGACTATTATTGTAATATTTATATGATATTCATTTTACTGTGTCTATACTCTAAATCTAGTCATTAAATTATTTATATTTATATAATCAAGTCTAAATTTGTGAGAGTGAATCATGGTTAAAGGTCAGGCTGAAGCTCAGATCATCACCTGTCGTGAATGTTGCCCCTGTCGTCTCCCACAGTCACAGTGACAGTGCGCACTTTGAAGAGATCAAAGTTGAGATCATACTGGTGGTAGTCAGGGCTGACCCAGCCCACCCAAACCCCAGCGGGCTCCTGACCGGCGAAGATCCGCACTGAGTAATAATACTGTTGACAAAGAGAAAGACAAACACAGGTTTTTATTATATCATAGCACAGCCAAGTGTCACATCGAGTTTCATGATATACAGCTCTGGAAAAAAATAAGAGACTACTTAAAAATGACGAGTTTCACCAAATTGAAAACCTCTGGAATATAATCAAGAGGAAGATGGATGATCACAAACCATCAAACCAAACTGAACTACTTGAATCTTTGCATCAGGAGTAAAGCAGCATAAAGTTATCCAAAAGCAGTGTGTAAGACTGGTGGAGGAGTGCATGCTGCCAAGATGCATGAAAACTGTGATTAAAAACCAGAGTTATTCCACCAAATATTGATTTCTGAACTCTTAAAACTTTATGAATATGAACTTGTTTTCTTTGCATTATTTGAGGTCTGAAAGCTCAGCATTTTTTTTGTTATTTCAGTCATTTCTCATTTTCTGTAAATAAATGCTCTAAATCACAATATTTTATTTAAAATTGGAGAAATGTTGTCTGTAGTTTATAGAATAAAACAATAATGTTCATTTTACTTAAACATTAACCTATAAATAGCAAAATCAGATAAACTTGCAATTCTCTTTAAGAGTCAGGTGCACTCTAACTTTGGCGGATTGCTATTTTAAAGGCGCAATGATCATCACGACACGCCTTAGGTAGGGTGTAAAATAGAGACCAATATGTTGTTGATTTTAGGTTGTTTAAAATCGCATTTAATTGGGGCGCAGAGTGGTCCAGTGGGGTAAAGTGATGCCACTATGAGTTGCAGGTTCGAACCCCCACTCATGCAGCTTTGCCATCAAGCTGCCGGCGCTCAGAGGGAGCAAAATTGGCCCTGCTCCCTCCGGGTGGGTAGATGGCGCTCTCTCCCCTCATCACTCCTACGGTGATGTCTGCAGCACAGGGCGTCTGTGAGCTGATGTATCAGAACCGAGTCGCTGCGCTTTCCTCCGAGTGCACTGTGATGCTGCTCAGCAATACTGCATCAGCAGCAGCTCGAAAAGAAGCGGTGGCTGACTTCACATGTATCAGAGGAAGCATGTGCTAGTCACTTCACCCTCCTGGTGTGTTGATAGGGGGAGTCCTAATGAGTGGGTTGGGTAATCGGCCGTGTAAATTTTAATAAAATTATATATAAAAAAAAAAACGCATTTGACTACCCAGTGTAAAAGCATTTGTTTAAAAAAATAAAAAATAACATACAGTTCAGATACCAGACTCATGCTTTGAGCACGTGTAAACAGGGTCTAGGAAAGTCTCAGTTTGAGGTGCTTACTGTAGTGGTGCTGAGAATGATCTCTGGGTCATCACGGTCATCTGGCACAACATCCTGCACCAAACGAGGCACAATAACAGGAGGAGGAGGCGGGGCGATCAATGCTGCCTTCTTAGCCTTAAACAGAAAACTGAGAAGAAATGCAAAGCAGTGAGAGGTGAACCAAGCTATCAAACTAAGTACTTAACTATTACAGTTATATGAGTTAAAGGGTGTTGTTGCTCTGCTTGATTTTTGTGTAAAAAATCCTCTTCCTAAGAATTGGGACAATGTTTCAAGCATCCGATAAAGATATAGCATAGCAGTGGAACACTAAATTTCATTGCTAAACGTCTTAAGAAAGGGGGCAGGTGAACTAAGGCGCTGCCACTACAATAAGGAGATCACTGGTCCGATTCCTGGTCATGCAGCTTGCCGAAGCTGCCGGAGCCCTGGGAGCACACAATTGGTCTTGCTTTCTCTGGGTGGGTAGATGGCGCTCTTTCCCCTCATCACTCCAAAGGGTGAAGTCAATCAGCACAATGCATCTGTGAGCTGATGTATCAGAATTGAGTCGCTGCGCTTTTTTCTCCAAGTGCGCTGTGATGCTACTCGGTAATGCTACAGCTATCAGTAGCAGTTTAAAAAGAGGAGGTGGCTGACTTTACATGTATTGGGGGAGGCGTGTGTAAGTCTTTACCATCCTTGTGTTCTGGCAAAGTTAGCTAGCTAGCAAGCTACTGACACGAACTACTAGCAATTTGTATGTTTGTTATGAAGGAAATAGCAATAAAATTGAGAAACCACACATTAAACTATGGTATTATGACTAGTGGTTATCGTCATTTTTAAATCTCTGTCTTTTCTGTCACTGCCATCTTGCCAGTAACTCTAATAGTCCTCTGTTTGGAGTGATTGGAGTGAAAAATCACAGTTTAAAGGGTCATGTAGCAATAACACTTTCCCTCAGCTTCGCCTCCAGCCTAATACAAATTGGGACAGAACAGAACAGAACGGCTAGGCCTACATGTTGCTGTCTAGGCCTGTCTGTTTTGTAGTGCAGCATGCCCTCTGTCTAAACTAAAAAAAATTCTACCTTGAGAGACAAATAAAGAAACTCTGACTTTGATGAATGTCACTGACAGCAAGATAGTCTGCCTAAAATCACAGTTACTGCTTTTTACTGTAAAGAGTTCAGAAAAAGATTTACTACAGTAAAGGCTTCACAGTGTGTGTTAATTCTATGATGCTCCTCAGTTCTCACCCTTTCTTCTTTCCTTTCTCAGATGCTGTGTCCTTGTCGTTCTCCTTGAGGCCGGGAATATCTTTCGGCACTGACGGCTCCTTCTCCTTCTCCTCCTGCTCTTTCCGGCTGGCCGACTTCTTCAGCACCTCGAAGTCTGAGTCTGGATCCACCTCCAGCACCTCGTCCTCGGGGATGGTCAGGGCACGGGTGAGCGGGGTGGTGCCTGCAGGCACTTTGAAGGTCTCGTAAAACTCGATGGGCATGCTCAGTCTAAAGAACAGCATGTCTGTGTTGGCATTCTGGGAGCCAAAGGTCTTGTGTGTGACCTTCAGACAGGGGGCACTGTCTACTGTACCGTCCACACAGGACACCTGAAAAAGCAACCGAGATAAGATATATATACATATATATGCAGTGGGTAGAGAATGTATCCAGAACCATTAATTAATTTTATTTCTCATTAATGTTACACTCAGCACCCCATCTTGACAGAAAAAACAGAAATGTAGAATCTTTGCAAATTTATAAAAAAAAGAAAAACTGAAATATCACATGGTCTCATGGTATTCAGACCCTGTCAGACCTTTCAGCTCACAGTGGATGTCAGATGGATGGATGAATGGAGGACGGATGGATGGATGAATGAATAAATAGGTGGATGGATGGATGGATAGGTGGCTGGATGGATGAATGGATGGATAGGTGGGTGTATGGATAGCTGGGTGGATGGATGGATGGCTGGGTGGATTAATGGGTGGATGGATGGATGGATGGCTGGGTGGGTGAGTGGATGGATGGGTGAATGGATGGCTGGGTGGATGGATAGATGGGTGGATGGATGGATGGATGGATGGCTGGGTGAATAGGTGGGTGTATGGATAGCTGGGTGGATGAATGAATGGCTGGGTGGATGGATGGATGGATGAATAGGTGGGTGGGTGGGTGGATGGATGGATGGCTGGCTGGCTGGGTGGATGGATAGCTGGGTGGATGGATGGATGGACGGCTGGGTGGATTAATGGGTGGATGGGTGAATGGATGGATGGATGGATGGATAGGTGGGTGGATGGATGGATGGATGGATGGATACTTTATTGATCCTGAAGGAAATTTAGCAAATCTAAATCAGTCTATCAGAAATACAATACAATCCCAACAGTGAAACATGGTGGTGGCAGCATCATGCTATATGTGTGTATTTTAGCTACAGGGATTGAAGGAAAGATGAATGTGGACAGAGATACAGAGATATCCTGAAAGTAAACCTCTTCCAGAGTGCTCTGGACCTCAGACTGGGCTGAAGGTTCACCTTCCAACAAGACAATGACCCTAAGCACACAGCTAAAATAACAAAGCAGTGGCTTTAGAACAACTCTGTGATCATAATTGACTGGTCCAGCCAGAGGCCTGACCTAAACCCAATTCAGCATCTCTGACGAGACCTGAAAATGGCTGTTCACCATCAAACCTGACGAAACTTGAGAGGATCCCCAAATCCAGGTATAAAAACTTGTTGCATAATTTCCAAGAAGACTCATGGCTGTACTAATTAAAAGGGTGCTTCTATTTAATACTAAGCAAAGGGTTGGAATACTTATGACCATGTGATATTTCAGATTTTTTTCTGCCAAGGTGGGGTGCTGAGTTTACATTAGTGAGAAATAAATTAACTTTTTAGATTTTAGCAAATGGGTCTCAATACTTTCTGTACCCACTGTATCTGTATCAGTTACAGCAAACAAGCCATACTTCCTGCTATAAGATGATAAGATAGAATAAAGGCACACTGAACAGGACGTACCTCGATGTGATTGTGGTCAGGGGGCACAGGAACAAACTGGGGCAGACTCTTACTGAACCACATGGTGATGTCCCTCTTCATGTTGATGGCAAAGGGCTCAAAGCCCTCCTGCAGTCCACAGATGGCAAAGTAGCGCAGGCTGCTAACATTCTGGCCTAAGTTAATGCGGCCCACCTGAGACAGGCCCAGAGCACACACAGGGATAAAGCCTGGTGGACAAAAATACAAAATGAAAAGAAAGGATGAAATAAATAAAACTAAAAGCCAAACACTAATCTTTTTATTATCTCATTAAAGGATGGATAAGATTAAAACAACCCAAACAAAGACCAGTCGGACTAGAGGATGATATCAATAGTTCCCTTTCACTCTGAGAACTTTCCCCTGATTTCTGTTATAACTACAGAATTTCAGTACTTTATATTTTACAATAAATTACTTACGCAACACTTAAGTACAAAAAATATTGAACTTAAGGGAACTTATGTGCACTTAAGTGTGGAGCTTAAAAAACAAAGTCATTTTCTTTTTGTTAACCAAACCATTTACTTTTTAACCAAATCTGGGTCTCAAGTACTTTATACATGTCTGTTAGTATGTGTGATGATGGTGTTTGATGTGCGGGTCTGAAGAATGTTTGAATTGGTTACAAAAATTCTTTAAATCCATTATTACAAGTTCATTGGACCACAGTTTTGTTCACAGATATTTTTCATTTTTAGCATCTTCCAACATCTTCTCTTTAATTCTTCAGAACCAATTCACTCACTCACTAGGAATTTAACAATGAAAATATATCTCAATCCATGTGAACGGTCTGATCCACTTTTTTGGCGCTGCTATTATCATAAAACCACACTCTTTATGCTTTATGCTGTTACTGTCTTACACTTTTTTTTAATAATTTTTTTTTTTTAAATTTTCCCATTTTCTCCCCAATTTACACGGCCAATTACCCAACCCACTCATTAGGACTCCCCCTTTCACTAGTAATACCCCAACACACCAGGAGGGTGAAGACTAACACATGCTTCCTCTGATACATGTGAAGTCAGACTCCGCCTCTTTTCGAGCTGCTGCTGATGCAGCATTACTGAGTAGCATCACAGCGCTAACGCTCGGAGGAAAGTGCAGCAACTCGGTTCTGATATATCAGCTCACAGACGCCCTGTGCTGTGGACATCACCCTTTAGTGATGTGGGGAGAGAACGCCATCTACCCACCCAGAGAGAGGAGGGCCAATTTTGCTCCCTCTGAGCACCGGCAGCTTGATGGCAAAGTTTTGTTTCACAGACAAACTTAATTGCCGACCCCTGCTTTAGAAGAACACATTTCAGCTATTAACAGAAGAAAAATATGGTTTAGGGTTTAGCGGCTCTTTAAAGCCAGTGTGCTAGACTAGTACTGTCTGTATGTGTGTCAAACATTAGCTGTGCTTCCACTAGTTTTATCTCATCCAAAAAATAGGTTTAAAATGAAAGTAACACACCTATACCCAGTACAAAAAAGTTTGTGTGTCATATTTGAACGTAAATTCAGAGCAGATGAATCTGGTGATTTTAGCTAGGAGTTTGTTGCATCCTCTTTTAGCTCGCATGGATGGATTAGCTCGAAAAAAACTACATAACACCTTTAGAACAAATATATTAGGTTTTTCAGGGATGGTTCAAAATCAAATTGGTGCCATTAATGAGAATGTTTTGTCCCCTCTCCACTCTACTGCTTTTAATTTAAAGAAAAATCTTAAAGACTTCTGCTCTAAGTAAGAAGGAAGCTCACTCACCATCTCCAATCTCAATGTCTTTAAAGGCCATTTCTGACCCAGAGTCACTAATCAGCATCTCCCCATTCAGAGTGAACATGATGTTCATCTCTACGAGGTCGATCATACAGCCCACGACATCCCCCGACTGCCACTGCCGGCCAAACGGCTCGTTTCCAATGTGCCAGCGCTGAGCCTGGAGATAGATCAACCACATAACACCATAAATCATTCAGTCCATCATTACTGAAACAGCTCTACCATATAATTTCAGCATTGATGCACAACATCATGTGTAGAATAATGTGTTTACCATCATTACTAAGTGCAACATAATTACCTACTAACTGTTTATTTGCCTTTGATTTACTGTTAAACCAGGCTTCCTCTAATCTTAGTTTCAGTGTATTATATTGTCCTGTAGTGCTGGGCAGTATGACTTTTTATTTTTTTATTTATTTGTGTATTTTCTTTTTGCATGACTAAGCTTTTATACAGGTTTGTGACTTACTGTACCATTATGGGTACATAACACTAAGGTTTTACATTAAGGCTTTGATTAGAATTGGGTTTACTTTTTCCCTCAAAATTATACACAATATTAAAAAAAAAAACTTTAATAGCAGAAAAACAGTTGAAGAATGTAAATAATGGATCTTAAAAAGAGAAGCGCCAACAAATACTTAAAATGTAAGTATTCAAAGAGATATTTCTCAAAAGCTCTTTTGCACAAGCAAGACACAAGTTTAATATCAACGTATAATATGTTATTCTTGAAGCCATTAGAGGCATTATAGTATTACAATCATCCGCAATTATCTTCGTTCTCTAGTTTATAAGCTTGTCTGGGGGATGAGAGGAACTTTTCTCAGAGCTGTGGATTGATTGCACAATTCCATTTGTTTCTTTTCTGAGTGAATAATTGCTGTTTGCTGTTGTTTTTCTATTTTAATCAGATAAAACCACTCATACAATGAGGAACAGCAGCAGGAGCTCTTCAGATAAAGTTATGTTTTTATTTTTCTCCAGGTTTTAATTTCCCCTCTGGTATATCATATGAACTGGTATACCGCCCAGCACTATACTCTTGTATTTTCTGTAAATATAGATTTTTATTTATAATTTGTATATTTCATCACAGTTCTGCTGTCTGCTGTCACATAGCATTTTTTTCCGCTGCAGGATTAAAAACTGATGGTCTCATCATTATTATAGCTAATGCACTTTTTCATGTACTGGCACCATTTATAGGGTAAAGATTTCACTGTGTGTGAAGTATATTCTGCAGGCAGACCCACCCTGTTTCCATTAAAGACGTAGGCCAACTCGTCGGCTCCCAGTTCGGTTCCTGCTCGCACGTTGGGCCGAGCCCAGCCCACCCTCATCTCTCCAGTGGTCACCGCTTCAAACTCAAAGTACCACTTTCCTGAGGTCACAGCGTACTGCTTCTCAGCCCTGAAGATGCGCACCTTATCTCCCCGGGTGTTGTCCAACGCATGACCACCTGCAGGTGAGAAGGGTAAGGTGTGTGGAAAAGGAAACAGAAGAGCAGCAGAAGAAAAAGCACCTGGGCTGAAGACACTTCTAACAGTTAAAAGATGAGAATTAAACAGGAACTGCATAGGAAGTTCTCAGTGATCACAATACTAGCACTCACTGCTCTCCTGGTCTGGGGGCTCGATGTTGTATCCATAGCCAATGAGGGTGCGCACAGCGTTGTTCACACTGTCACGGTTCGTTTTCTTGGTTCTCTCGTCCAGCAGGTTATACGGGACCAGACGAGGGTTGCGCTTATTCATGATGTCCTGAAGAAGAGAAAAGGATGATTTAGGATGAGAAAAATAGATTAAGACTGAGATAGATCTGAGCTAAAAACCTCCAGGGCCCCATTTTAGTGATCTATACTGGCAAACGATAGGATTTCTGCTCTTGGTCATGAATATTCATCCATGCAAACATATCGCTTCTGATTAGCTAACAGCACTGCAACACCAGGAGGAAGTGAGACGGACAACAGCTAGAAACGTTTTCAAATAAAGACATGTTTACACTAATAACAATCTTTGCAATGTCATATGTTACATCACAACATGTGTACTTCCCTGCTAAGTGCAGTTCAGCCACTGACCTAGTCTTAGAGTCTGTAAAACACCAAATCCACCGGACATCCTATGTAAACCTATAGTTATCATACAGGTCCACAATTTTTACTTTTAACTAGAGTACATAGAACTGTTCTACACCCACACCTACCTATCTCAATTGTACTTCACTGGTGGTGTTCCATAGACAAATTCTAACCCTTTGTTCCTTAGTTCTGAATTACTGGGAAAAGCATTTATATAACACTGATGTGATATTTGCACAAACAACATAGGAACAAACTGCCATGTTGTTCCTAGCGCTGTTAGCTTCTATCTGACAAAACATTGTCGCAGACCGGCTTCAGCTCTGTCTGTGGGTTGACATAGACACAGTGCTTTTCCTGATCGACTCGTTTTTCTAAATATTTTTCTTTTACTAGCTGCTGCAGACAATGGAGTTTGAGGAAGAGTTTCATATGCAGCATCATATACAACTCAGAGAAACCTGTAGTATTTCACAAAGAACAAGAAAAAGGAAACTGACCTGCTTGTTCACGCTGTAAACAGCAAATGGTATTTTATTCAGTAATCTGTTTATTGTTGATGTAAAAGGTGGGTATGGGTACTGGAGCATATACTTGGGTATGTAAGGAGAGCGGGCATAACCAAGATAAGAATGAACGTCTGACAGTTCACTGCTGTCAGGGTTTTACTCAATCAGTGGAGCACTTGTGTTTTTTCCCGCTGCCAAGATAGCAATACGACAGAAATTTAACACACCTCACTTCTAGACCACCACACCTATCAGCTTAGATATATTCAGAAGATCAGGCGCTATTTAAGTGTGCTGGCAGAAAGTGTGAAATAGACTGTTGATGGGGTGTGAGGTAGCAATGAGCATTGCAACACGCTTTGCAATAGGGCCCCTAGCATCAGGTGTCTACGGTAGTCTTCTAGCATCTAAATCTCTGAAAACAAAGTACCTGTACAATGCTGTAGGTCCAACCTTGCCTCACTCGGTCTCGAGCCCACACATTGTGACCATTTTCTGCCAGCTTCTCAACCAGCTGGTTCTGGTTGGGTGTGAGTTTTACATGGCTGAGATCCAGAGGGGCTGGCTTATACCCGCTGGTCATCACATACCTGAAAACGAGAGATAGATAGAGATTGAGAATCTCAAGAAAAATAATGTCAAAAAGTAAATCAGCTGAAGTATAGTACCAGTCAAAGTTTGGATACAACTTCTAATTCCAATGTTTCTTCATTTAATTTATTTTCTACAGTGTAGATTAATAATAACACATTACATTAAAAGTGTAAAAAAGTGTAAAAACGTCCTCCACATGAATCCCCTGATCTAAACCTGATGATATGAGATGGTGATTTGAGGTGATTTAATTGGGATGAGCTGGAGCTTCACAGCGTGAAGGAAAAGCAGAAACTATTGTTCAGCACCTCCAGGAACTCCTTCCTTCAAGATGCTGAGAAAACTATTCCAGGTGACTCTCCCTCATGAAGACACTGAGATTAAAATAGAGATTATAATAGAGTCTGCAGATCTGTCCTCCAAGACACATGTGATACTTAGAAGAATCTAAAGTATAAAACACATATTCTGGTTTGTTTAAGAATTTTTATTTACAGAATAATTCTGCATGTGTTCCTGTATAGCTTAAATATAGTCTTCAATATTAAATTTACAATGTAAAAGAAGGGAGAGAAGAGGTGTGTCCAAATGTTTGGTTGGTACTGTAGGTCTTTGTTCATGTTATTAACAGGGTTTAAAATACTCACGTTTTGGGCAGTTTGATCTTTTTCAGGTTTTCTTCTGCTTTTTCATCCCCCATACCCACATGGCAGCCCAGAGCCAGGAGTGTTCTAGGAGGATCACAAAAACACAAGTAGGTCAAAACGCACAAACACATTTGTGAAAAAAAAAATCCATTCATCTGACCATATAGACCAGGGGTCGGCATGAAACATCTGGGCTGTGAGGATGTTTGAATTATAATGTACAATAATGAAAAATCAATAATAAAATGCTTCTCTGCTTCTCCTTTCTTCTTGGCTTTACCTGAGATCAACTGTTCTGCTATTGGGTTCAACAACCCTCTGGGCTGAAGAGCTACTAGTCTATAGCACTCCATCCCATTACACTTCATTTTACAAAACAGATTGGCTTGGAAATCTGTTTTTCCAATGGCTTGGAAAATATCTGGCCCATGGCCAAACTTAATTGCCGACCCCTCATGTAGATATAAGTAATTTTGGGAGCGGATGAGAACCTTCACTCACTTTAAAGTCTCTCCAGACATCTGGAGGTTGTAGTTTCTTTCTGGTTCTGGCAGGCTCTGGAAGTCCACCAGGCATGGGTGTAGTTTCTTATTATCATCTCGGAACTGAGAACATAAGAGGACATGGTTTCAGATCTACAGTTAAAAGTAGTTAAAGTAGTCTCACTGTTTATCATTAAATTATTTATATTTATTATCAAATTATTTATATTTGCCAAATTCCAGAATAATGAGAAAGAGAAAAAAAAATGATGGCGTTTTTATTACTTTCATTAGTATTTGGTACTACTGCTATTAAAATGTATTACTTGGGTCAAACATTTTGGATATCCTTTCACAAGCTTCTCACAAAATGTTGGGCTCATTCCTCCAGTCAGAACTGGTGTAACTGTTTCTTTTTTTGGAGTGAGCCGCGAGGTATTTTAGAAATATAATAAAAATTCTCCCACTATTAAGCAGGTTTTTTATAACGTGAGATTCAAAGTTTGAGTGCTAGGTGTCGCTATGATGTAAACCCAACCTAAAACGCTTCTCGTCCCCTTTCCTTCCTTCATTATGCCTACATTCAGAGTTGCCAGGTTCATAGTTTTTCCGCCAAATTGATTTTGTTTGAAAATCCAGTCGCAGGTGAAAATTCAGGGGTGGCTGGGTGCGTTTTGTTTTTGGGCTACTTTTAAAAATCACCACAGCCACCAAAAAACAAACAAAAAAAGTCACAATGTAACCAAAAATAACCAGAAGATAAAAAAAAAATGTTAAAAGAGGAGAGAATAGAGAAAGAACAGAAATTAATAAGTAAAACGTCTTTTTTTTACCCTAATTATGTTGCTATTAAATGTTCTTGACTGGAATATAAAACTTTTATAATAAAACACTAATGTTACAATTTTATTAATGACTTTAAGATAAATAATGATAGATAGCAATACTGATAATACATCCCTAATAAACAAAACACTAAGTTTTACACTCATAGTTGTTTTGCCATTTGCTTCAAACACATATTTTGGGCTAGTTTAAGCTTCTGAAAGGGGGATTTAGGCTGATTTTGGGCTGGATATTTTTGTTGGATCTGGCAACCCTGCCCACATTAATGTTCCTGAGCTTTTAGGAAACATTGCAACTCCAAAGAAACGGAAAATTGAAAGCAAATGCAGAAAAGATCAGAGGGAAGTGTGTTTAATGTCTAATATGTCAGGAATTAGTTGCCGTAATGAAGGAGTATAATAATATTAAGAGATGAAATATATCATGAAACAAAACAATAATTTGAAAAATCTTAGTTTACGCAACACAGTCAAAGACATATAAAGATAGTAACTCAAGTAAAATGATGTGTAAATGATAGTAATTAAGCAGTGTTGGGCACGTTACTTTGAAAAAGTAATTATTTATAGTTACTAGTTACTTTTCCAAAAAAGTAACTGAGTTACTAACTGAGTTACTCCACTATAAAAGTAACTAGTTACCAGTAAAAGTAACTTTTGCGTTACTTTTGTGTCACTCGCCCTGTAACCCACCACTCCACCCCCCAGCCCCCACCTTCTCAGAGCGTGTTTCATAAGCCAGATGAATAGAGTGCAGGACAGCAAAGACAACAATCATTGCTTAGGCGTTTTTTCTCATCCTCACCTCCCTTGTGACTCACACACACAACGCACACACACACTTGCGCCTTTGTCTGTATGCACAAAATGGCTATAGTAACATGGTGTTGAAAATGGTAACAGTGTTATAGTTACAGTCAGAGTAATTAGTTACATTACTCTATACTGAAAAAAGTAACACCGTTTATTTCAACACCATCACTGGTAATTAAGAAAATGTATTATTATAACTGGTATATTTCATTTTTTCTTTTATTACAGAGTTTGTGGCCCGTGACTGCACATATATTTCTCCTTGTGGCTCCCAACAAAAACTGTTTGAACACCCCTGGAATAAAAGTTATGCTTATGTCCGTTACCACTCCATAGATCCAGCCCTGCTCGATGCGCGTGACAGCCCACAGCTCATGAATGTTCTCAGCCAGCTTCTCCCTGATTCGCTCCAAATGAGGAGGCAACACGATCTACAGAACACAGAAAGACCATCAGTGTTAAAGAGCAGACAGGAATATATACACAGCAAACAGAGCAAACACTAGCCTTAAATATAAGCTGGTAGATCTTAACGGCAAAAATGGAGATACAATGTTTTGTGTTTTGACTGATCTTGATGAGATTTACAGGACCAGTGAAAAGTCTGGACAAGTCTTCTTATTATTTTTTTCCTACATTGTAAATTAATTCTGAAGTGATACACAATCATGTAGTAACTTAAAAGTCTTAAACCAACCAAAATACTCTGAAGCATTTAGGTGCTCTTATCTGTGGTGTTGTTAACTTGCTGTGGTTTATGAGGCTGGTAACTCTGATTAATTTATCCTGTACAACAGAGGAAACTCTTGCTCTTCCTTTCCTGGGGTGGTCCTGATGAGAGCCAGTTTCATCAACACGTTTTTAATGGTTATTGGACAGCCTTTAAGAATATTGTAAAGGTTCTTGACATTTTTGATTGACTTTAATTTCTTAAAGTATTTAAATACTTATTTAGTTGAGTATTTGTTGCTTCTCATAATCTGGATTAGAACATTACTCAAATATTCACTATTCACTGTATACCTGTAACTCTACCTCTTCACTACTTTACAACTGATGCTCTCAAACACTTTATTAAGAAATTCAAGTTATTTAAAGTTTTTAAAAAGTTCAGCACAGCTGTTAACTGAAAGCCTGAATTCCAGGTGACTCTACCTCAAAAAACTGACTGAGAAAATCCAGCAGAGACGTGCAAAACTGTCATCTAAACAAAAAACAAATATTTTCTGCTTTGTTTAACCCTTTTTTAAACATTTTAAAATAATGGAAAAAACACTACATTTAGGGACCATTATATCTCACCTGAGCAGTGTCTACAGGACAGGGTGTAAATGAGGTGTGTGTGAGGGACTCAACGGGGCCCAGAAAGTTTCGGACTCCGTCAAAGTCATGCTTGTACTCTTTAATAGGCTCAATGCGCATCCTCTCTTTGGGCAGGAGGGCCTCATAGCACGGAGCATAGCCGGGAGGAGGGAGGAACTTAAACTCGCCATGACGACCACCCAGGAGGAAGCGAGCTCTGGTAGATAAAACACACAGTAAATCAGATTAGATTGGACTTAAAGCTCTGGACAAAAAGATAAGAGGCCACTTAAAAATAAAGAGTTTCTTTGATTTTTCCAAACTGAAATCCTCTGAAATATAATCAAGAGGAAGATGGATGATCACAAGCCATCAAACTTAATACTAAACTTCTTGAATTTTTTGCACTAGGAGTGGCATACATTTATCCAAAAGCAGTGTGTAAGACTGCTGGAGGAGAACATGATGCAAAGATGCATAAAAACTGTGATTAAAAATTATTCCACCAAATTTTGACTGATGCATTTGTATTGCTCTAAAAGTTTATTTAAAATTTGGGAGAAATGTTGTCTAAATTTTATAGAATAAAACAACAATGTTCATTTTACTCAGACATAAACCTATAAATAGCAAAATCAGAGAAACTGATTCAGAAACTGAAATAGTTTCTTCATTTTTTCCACAGTTGTATTAGTCTCCAAAGTATCATGAAAGACCCCAACATGGAGACGTTTATAAGCAGTATATTAGAAAACAGTGATGTTTAATTGTAAGCTAGACAGCTAAAGCAGGAAATACAGGTTCTTACTTGACTCCAGCTGAGAAGCTTATAACAGGGAAGAAGAGGCCGTCCAAGTTGAAGTTCTCAAACATGCCCTGAACAGGATGTCCATTAATGCGGAAAGAGATACTGGGCACGCTCAGATCCAAACAGCAGCTCACAACGTCATCTGCTGCCAGGATGTGCTGACTGGGTGATGCTACCTGACGAGGCACATGACCTGAAGACACAAAATTATTATTTATTAGAATGAAACGTGAAAGCAATATATTTATTTTTACAGCAATTTACTATACACATATATAGTTTATATATATGTATAGTGTATATATACATATATATATATATACTGTCTGTAGTAAAGCTGTAGTGCTGGAACAGATTTTGTTATGCACTCTTTACAGCAGCGTTTACACACTTACACACAGCACATTCACACTTTCATCATAATAACTAGAAAAAGACACAGAAACACAGAGTACTCTGTAACTGTATTTCTTTAAAGAAATTACAGATGAAGCCAGAGAGCAGTGAATACTGTGTCATATACAATATTGCTTTCCTATTAGAAAAAATCTTGCAAACTGGAGAAAACTGGGACAGGAAGACGTCTGGCTGACCCACATGGCAACAGCTTTAGCCTTTAGCTTATCTTAACATTCAACAGACTTAATCTCAGTTTCAGCAGTGAAAAAAAGAATGAAATGCCGTAATAAAGTTATTAATAAGAAGAAAAAATAATAAAAGCAGCTTGTCTGGATCATACAGCACTGCTACTGCGCTGCTAAACAATAGGGGTGTTCTAAAACATTGCACCGCTAGCGTATGTAAAAGTGCTGTTAAAATACACATGTAATATAATCTGTAGTAGTTCTGGCCAAGGTGTCATGATCCTATTCACATGTTCTCTCCCCTCCCACTCACCTGACCACAGATGAAGGCCATCAAATCCATATGAATACAGGTCATCTCCAACCCCATTGCCTCCCCAGCCCTCTCCTCCTCCAGGGTACGGGCTGTAGCCCTCAGTCAGAGCCCAGCCAACCCGCAGATGTGATGCCTGGAGTGTCACAAACGGCTCTACGTAGTCCACGATCATCTCGTAGTACCATTTCTTATACTGTGTTGAGCCTTCACACGTCCCCAGGAAGATATTGGGCCTCACACTGTAAAAACAAGAAGATTCAACAACATGTTCAGCCCTCTAGCCGTCTAGTTATTGCTGCTCCAGCTGTTAACACACTGTACACTGCAAAAAATAAAATCTTAGCAAGTGAAATAATCTAGTTTCAAAGCAATAAATCTTATTTCTTGCTCTGATAAGAATTTTTAGTCTTACTAAGCATTGTGTGAATGTAAGATTGTTTTACATATTTTACAAATAATTATCTTATTCAGTCTTACTTAGAATTTTCACCTTATTTTAAGTAATTTGAACTCAAAATAAACACAAAAAGTCAACAGTCAAGTCATTCTGATACTTGTGTAGAAATTTAAGATAGAAAATAAAATATTTTTGCTTGATTTGAGTCTTACCTCACTCATTTTGAGGCTGTCATTGCTTATTTTAAGAATACTTTATAAGAAAATTTTGCTTACTCCATTGGCAGATTTTGTTGCTTAATTTAAGCATTTATGTCTCCGTTTAAATAAATTGTATCTAGTTTTTGCCAATGTATTTTTTGCAGTGTAGTTCTGCATTAGCTTCTGTAAGTTAGCTTCTGTTAGCTTTACGATTCTGACTGAAGCTGTGGCCTTATCTGCCACTGAAACGATAGTGTGGGTGCAGTAGGTGGTGGCAGACAGACTGTCACACCTTGAGATATATTTATAGGAGAAAAAATCTTTATCTCTCTGTATCTCTCTTATATCCATTGTTTTTTCACACTCACACATACGTACCTGAGCACCCTGTCACACTCTGCTACCAGGTGATTCTTACATCCACATGAAAGTCAGGGAGGTGCATTTAAAATCTTTAATTTTCCCCAAAATTGTCAGTGCGCCTTATGTATGAATTCTACCAGCCCGGTATTAAGGAGCAGTAAAGGCACTCCACTGAAGTACAGCATTATACAGGAGTTATACTCCAGTTATACTGGAGTAGTATTAGCATTAGCCGCTATGCATGCTAAAAGCTAGTTCTACAGAGGTGAGTATAATCTGCCTGTAGCCTGCTGCTAACCCTGGCTAGCACTGCTGGAGCAGCATTAGCATTGGCCGCTAACCACAGCGCTAGCTCTTTTGCCATTTAGAGGGGAGTAAATTGGACTGCAGTCTGCTGCTTACTCCGGCTAGCACTGCTGGACCAGCATTAACATTAGCTGCTAACCGCAGCGCTAGCTCTTTTGCCGTTCAGAGGTGAGTACATCGGACAATAATCTGCGTTTTTACCAAGTTAAAACAAACTATGTGGGCTAGCTTGTATTGCCCTGGCTTACCAGAACACTCAGGGCTCCGGAGTGTAGCGCTGTCGGACAGCATTAGCCGCTAATGCTAATGCTCCAGCCTTAGGGCTGGAGAAATTTGAGGATCTAAGCTTACTGTAAATAAACTAAGGAGCTTTACTCGCCCGAATAAATCTGTGTAGATTAACATCCAGCACTTGTTTGACTTTAAAAGAAAGTCTTATTTTTTTAATTATAGTTTTTTTTTATTAGCTTTTAAAGATAATAAAATGATAATAGATGTTTATTTATAGTGTACCTTATAATCTGATGCACCCTAATAGTGCAAAAAATACGATAAGTTGAACTGAATAGATTTTATTGTAATTTTAACGTGAACAGTAGGTGCGTGCCATACTGTATTAGTCATAATTTCAGTATTTTAGTTATTTTTAAAACAATAATAAAAATAAAAAAATCAATGTTACGATATAAAGGTATTCTTGAGTCTCGAGAGCAGTCTAGCAGTCTAATAGTTTGCTATTAAGTTTATGTTTTAGTCCTAATGCTGTCAGCCTGCCCACACTTTGTACTTGTCAATAAAGACTACATTTCCCAGGATACACCTACACCGGACTTCCCTCACTCCACTGATCATGTGACGCTATGGCGTTCCTGCTCTCCGAGCTACTGATTGTTTTACCTGTTCTCCCCTGCATAAATACTACTCAGTTTGTCTTGCTTGAGAATTGAAACTAGTTTTCTAGCTTTTCTACGTACAGCTTTTCTTTGTACAGTATTTGCCTGTTTTCAATCTGTTTTTTGTTTTGTATTACCGATTTTCGCCTTACCCATGTTACTGATCACCTAGTTGCCGATCTGTTTTTTCTCTTCCTCTTTTCCTTTCTCCTTTGTTTTGCTGGATCTATCACGCATGACCCCAGTTTGCCTGACTCTCTCAAAAATACTCTCAAATGTTACGTTGCAATGCCATTTTCACAAAAGGACCCCTAAAATTGTCCAAAGAAACAGGGTTGAATATTATCTGGGGCTGCCCATTTACACATACAGTGTAAAGCACTGGTGGAAACATTTCTTCAGTGAGGCTTAAGAAAGGTTTAAGCAAGTGTTTTTTCTCCAGATTTTAAGGGTAATATCTGGAAACGCTCTGAGTTCCTGTGCACGTGTGAAAGTGTGAAAGCAATTGTAAAGTGCTAAAATATTTTACTGACATTACATTCAGTCTAGTTCTATAGTTTATAATATGTCCATAAATTCACATAAACATAAACTCGCATTCTCTCACTGACAGAGCAGACCACTGATTCTCCACAGGGAGGCGCTAATAGCTCTCAAATAGTTTTTGTGTCAATCAGCAAACAGCAAAACCAGCAGAATTTGATTAATGCATAGTTTTAACCAGTTTTGACTGGTTTTTGGCCACTCATTAGCACTGTGTTGCTGGTGACAGTAGCCTAACACACACACACACAGACACACTTTACAAAAATATTGAATGAGACTGAGAATGAGAATGAGACACAAAGATTATAATTGGTAGATTCAAACCCTTTAATCAGGTGATCAGTTGTTCAAGTGATTTTATTGATAACACAAAATCAACAGTATATTGTGTAAGTAAAAGGTTAGGGGAAAGTAGTGTCTTACCTCGTTACATAGTTTACAATGCTGGTTTGCAGCAGAAGGTCACGACCCGGAAGCAGATTTTCTGTGATAAGATTTTGATTGGACCTCACAGCCACACCGTTACACACACACAGAGAGCGCAGCACGTCCAAAACCTACCGGAGCAAAATGACAAGATCAGACATTTTTACACTGAATCAGCTCTTTTACACCAGAAAAACTCTGGTTCTTTAATCAGTTATTTTCGGGCTTATAAGAACCATGGTACCTGGTGTTTCCACTAGTTTTAAAGGAACTGTGAAAACCTAGTATGAAGAACCTAGTATTCTTCGGTTCTCGCTGCAAAAGAACATTCCCTTTTCTGAAACCTACTTTTGTTGGTGGAAATGCGGCAAACAGTTCGAAATTAGCTTGGCTAACCAGAACTGTGCCGGTTCCAAGTTGGTGGAAAAGCTATAAATGTGTATATAAACTGTGCATATTTCTGCTTTTTCTTGCTGATGAACTTTAAAACACCCGTTACTGGAAAAACTGAATACTCCTAAATTGATCTGGTGTATATGTGTAAGTGTGTGGAATGTATGTAAGTTTGTGTGTTTGTAAATGTATGTATGACTGTGTGCCCAGATATGGTTTGGCACTTTGTCCTGGGTAAATGCTATAATGCCTGATGCGGTCCTCCAGGTGGACGGTCGTTTCCGGTTGAGAGTACGCTGTGTGCAATTGGCTGCCGCTTCTCACCCGTGTGTGGATCAGTGCTGAGTATAAATGGTTGTGTGTAACACGTGTAAATTGTAAAGCGTCCTTGGGTTTTTTTAGAAAGGCGTTATATAATTTGACTCCATTCAATCACTGATCCGCGTCATGATTAGCCCACCTTGTGATTGCGTCCGTGCTTGTCGAGAAGAGAGATGATGGACTTGATGTGGTTTTCTTGGATGATGTTCAGAACTTCAGGACTTTCAATCAAAACGCAGTACAGCACCTCCAGAATGCCTGAAGAGGAAGAAGAAGGGGAAGAACAGAGGAGTAGCAGGGAGGTTAAAAGTGTGCTACACTTGTAGTAGAGGAGAGGAGAGGAGATGAGAAAAGAGTGGAGGCAATGGTTATTAAAGAGAAGCTGAAAGCGGAATTTGTATTTATAACAGTGGTGTAAAAGTGAATCACAGATAGCTATTTTTGAAATCTGAGACGATAAGTATATTTTGTTTCTCTGAGAACATGCTGTACTGTATATTGTTATCAATAAAAAATATGTAAAGTAGTACTATTAATAGAGCTGGACTATATTTCAATATTTTATTGTATTGTGATGCTCTTTCATATTGACAATAATTTGAAAATAATTCAAAAATCTTATTACGGCTTAAAGAACACAGAGAGTGTAAAAAACATGTTTATTTGGATGATTTTCAGCAAAAATATCTATGTATACATATTTTTCTGACTATAAGGCGCACTGGATTAAAGGCGCATTAAGGGACACTAGTAAGGATGCCTACATTGAAGTGAGTAAGGGTGTCGCCATTTTTCCCTTCTAATGGGGAAACTGAGGGAAGCGTATAAATAAACAAAACTGTAATTCTTAAAAATATATTTTTCTTTCAAATAAAATATGGTGCACCTGTTAATCAAATAACATATTTCTCTCTTAAAAATGTTAATTTGTGTGAGCGCATCTGTGTAAAGCGCATCTGTTTATTTGCAGTAACCTTAGATTTCCTTTTTTTTTTTTTTGAGGATGAGTTTTCAGTGAAGTCTCTCCAGCACTAAGGCTGGGTGCAGCATTAGCATTTGGTGCTTTTCTTACCCAAATAAAAAGTTTTAAGGAGAGAAATCAGTGTAGATTAACATCCAGCGCTCGTTTGACTTAAAAATAACATGTTTTTTTTTTTTAGAATTACAGTTTTGTTTACTTAGGTGCATTGTAATCCTGTGCGCCTTATGAAGGAAAATAGACCAAAAAATATACATTTATTGATAGTGCACCTTTTAAGATATGGTGTACCTTATAGTCTGTAAAATACGGTAAACACCTGCTGGAGAGTTTTCATTTGAACCAGGTGTTTATTGAGGTAAAAACGAGATTTTGTGTCAGAATCTGTGTCAGAACTTTGCACAGAGTTTAGATTGTCTGCCCGAGCCCAACCTGATGCCAGACCTGAAATCGAGCGAGTTATTTTTTATCTTGATGTAAACCTTTAGGGGAAATCAGGAGGTACAGGCACCTGAAGTTTGAAATTCTAGTTTTAAAGCTCAGTATTAATGCTCTACTTAAATAATGTGTGTTTTAAATCAGGCTCTGGCTCATAAAGGCAGTTTATGGGGTGGATGGGGTCGGGCTCGGACAGAGTGTGCACAGACTCGGGTCGGATTTTTTGGGCTTGGAAGAGGAAGAAGAATTGTGTGCACCTGAGGAAGCCTCCAGACGATCCAACTTGCTGACCAGCCAGTCCAGATTATCACAGAACAGAGCACAGTTAGAACGGTTCCCTCTGATAAGAGAGGCTGCAGAGAGAAAAAGAGAGAGAGATAGCAAACAATGTTTAACCAGCTTAAAAAAACGCTCACAGTTCATTACACAAACAACACGCAATCATACAAATAGCATCAAATGACATTTCTCACATTACGCTGAAGAGAGATCATTTTAGCGCAGGAATAAACAGACTGCACTATTTAGGAGCAAATATTTAATTGAGTTACATAGCAACCATCTGCCATCTGCATTTCCCCCTCCATTACTGAATTTCTGAAGATATTTTAACAATTAATTAATTGATTTCCAATGTTTTTAATAGTTTACAAATTGGCAACTATACAAGAAAAGTAAAAATCCTTCTTTACTTTAACATTTTGGTTTGAGCACAGTCATTCCAGAGAACACAGTTCCACTGCTCCACAACTCAATACATTACACCAGGCTTTAAGCACAATGCCAACTAGAGGTGTGCTATATCGTATTGTATAATATTGCCAACATTTTTGAATATATACTTTATTTATTTTATACTAATATTTGATCTTATACCCTGAAATATCATGCCCTAATTATCACATCAGGGTAGTTTTTTGCTGTTTTTAGCAAAAATGAATAATTTCCCATGATATATCTACTAGAGACAGATTATATCTGTCCAGAATCGTTAATTAACTTTAATCCTGGATATATGGAGATACTTGGAGTGCATTATTATTATCATGACATTCTGGATCATTAACTTCTGTTACAATCTGATAAAATCCTTGTATTTTTTTAAATCTCAGTTAGGGGTGTGCCATATATTGTATGCAATAATTTAATTGCTGTCATAGTGTATACTTGATTTTTTAAATTTTATTTAGTGATTTGTCATATCGAATCGTTATTGTGAAAATACCATGAAATATCGTGATATTATTTTAGGGCCATATTGCCCACCCCTACTGCCAACTTTTTCATATTTATGTGCTCCAAAGAGACATGCAGTTTTTGTGTACATCTGCACATCTGTGTCAGCAATGGGTGCAACTTAAAGTAGCTGACATCCTCTGAAGCTCTGCGCCATTTAATTGAGAGAATTAATACCTCCCTTTTCTTTGTTTGAGCCGTGCAAGGTGTACTTTTCTCGTTGTTATGATAGCAAAGAAACACTGACTGCCAAAATCGAGCTGCACAGTGTGCAGTTGATGGCTTGTCGACAGATCACCAAAATAGAGCCCTTAGTGTACATGGTTTTTGTGTGACATTTACTGTTTCTAGACTGTATATTTAAATCCACTGAATGGCATCAGGCTCACCCAGCAGTTCATACAGCAAGTTGACTATTTCCTTCCAGGACTCAGCAGCCTCCTCTCCAGCAAACTCAGAGAAGTGTGCAGCAGTGTTGTACACGTTCAGCCTGTCCACGCACTCCAGCACGATGGTGATCATCCCCTACAGCACCATCAGAAATAACCAGAAAACAAACCAGTCAAATGATGCTGTCAAGCTAAATGAATCACATTCATAACGTTTTGTTAAGAAATTATTCTCAATTGTAAAATTGTGTTATAGCTGAGGAGTGAATGAATGAATTAGGGACTGCATAGACTAAAAGCTCCCTATAATGAACATCAGTCAGTAACAGATGCTGTAAATACTGTATATGGGCCATTCCAGCCAATCGATGCCATATCTGTCCCCAGGAAATTACACGTAAAAATGTGCACACAAAATAACTTTTAAATAGATTTTATTATTAAGCATAGTGTCTTGTACATTGACCTTGTACATTTATGTTTTCAAAAAATGCGGCTCGGATGTTTCCGGTTGTATTGTTTACATTCGCCTGTATAGGCAAAACGTACATTTTTTACTAGCGAGAGCTCAAAATGAGTATGAGTGTGAAGTTTTCAAGCCGTTTTCAGCACTGTTGTGTTCCATTTTGCACGGTGTCCGCTACGTTTTATAGAAGCTTTAAGCTTTCATAGCTTCCCTGCTCAGAGTGATCTAATAAACAGTGGCTAATGAACATCAGTCGGGACCACTTTACCATTTCACCGTATGAAAGGTCTGTAGCAAACATTTCATACCAGACTACCTGATTAAACCAAAAACATCAGAAGCTTGGAGACAACTGGCAAAGCATGCAGTGCCACTGCTTTTTAAATGGAATAATTAACGTAACAGCACCAAGGCTCCACGTGTTTGGGAGAGGAGATCAGCTAAAGGTACTTGCCTGAATGAGCCACCAGCTAGCATTTTTATTATTATTATTATTATAGCTAGCATTTTTATTATTATTATTATTATTATTATTATTATTATTATTATTATTATTATTATTATTATAGCTAAATATTATTATTAATATTATTATTATTATTATAGCTAGCATTTTTTTTATTATTATTATTATTATTATTATTATTATTATAGCTAAATATTATTATTATTAATATTATTATTATTATTATAGCTAGCATTTGTATTCTTATTTTTTACTAATATTATAGCTAGCATTTTTATTATTATTATAGCTAGATATTATTATTATTATAGCTAGCATTTGTATTCTTATTTTTTACTATTATTATAGCAAGCATTTTTATTATTATTATTATTATTATTATTATTATAGCTAGATATTATTTTTACTATTTTTATTAACATTATTATAGCTAGCATTTTTATTATTCTTATGGCTAGCATTTTATATATTTATGACGATCATTATAGTTATATTATAGCATTATAGTCATTATAGTTGCTAGCACTTTTATTATTATTAATATTATTATTGCTAGCATGTGTATAATTCTTTTTATAACTATTATTATTTTTACTATCATTTTTATTATAGTTAGCATTATTAGAGCCAGCATTTTTATTATTATAGCAAGAATTTGTCTAATTATTTTTATAATGATTATTATAGTTAGCATTATTATTATTACTAGCATTTTATTAGACTTCCATTTGATAACAGGAGAAACTAACTAACTATCAGTAACGCACCTAGCAAGCTAGTTAGCTATACTAGCTAATGCTGAGCTGTGTGGGCTAACGTAAAATATAAGAAAAAAATCTTCGTAGTGTGTAGGTATATGCGTAGGGTATGATATAGTTTATAGGCATATAGTTTAAAGCCTTTCTCTAGCTTTCTAGTGGTAGGCTTTACTGATCTCCTTGACGTTGAGGTTAATTTTTAGAAGCTCTTGTAAACACCAGCTGAAAATACTGCCATAGCGAGTGTATTGGAAAAGCCAAACAAGAAACGCTGGAGCAGCACTGATGAGAATGCGGAAGTAGTTGTGCAAAGAGCGCATTGAGGAGGTCAATCTCAACACTCAATACTGTTACCCTAAACTAATTAATTAGATCTTTTTTGTTTATTTTTAAATACAAATGTTTGGAAAATTACTATAATGTGCTTAGTGTCCTTATGCTATAAGCATAGCCGCCATTTAGCTATTTTTCATGTTTTGTGTTGCTAATTCTATGCTAAAAACTCATTCCAGTTGCTTTCAGTCCTGTTACTCAAAACATAAAAAGTAACAGGAGTGATTTTTTTTGTCATTAATATTAGTTACTTAAACATGCAGTCAACCATTACTTTAAAATAAAGACTTTCTTGAGAAAAAATAAAAGGAATTAGTGGACTTTTAAACATGCTTTTTAAATGTCACATGAGTTTTGTAAACATCTTTGGATTAGAAACCTTGTAAAAATAAGTAAAGCTGCCTGAGTTTGACCAGTACATGTTTTAAATAGTTAAATATATGTGTTATTAGATTCAGAGGTATAAAAATTAAAAAAGTTTAATTTGAAAGAGTTACAACAAGCAAATGGCACCCATTCGGTGGAATGGCCCAAATCTCTTACTGATTGATGCACTGTGCTGCTTAGATTGAGTCGGTTCTATAAATACTAAAAATATTTAAAATGAATAAAAAATAATTAATATAAAATAAAAACTCATTTAAAACACAATCAAAGGCTATCTAATAGTGTAATTCAGTTTCAGTTAGTTTCAGTTTCAAATAATTGAAACAGCTCCTCAAAACCTCAACCTATACTTTATATTTGACAATATTTGATTAACTTTACAGGTCCTCACTCATCTTAATTTATTTAACTAAACTGAGTTTATATTATTTTTAGCCTTGCGCTGAATTCAGCTCCGCGCTGCGAAAGAGAGAGAGTCAGAGAGAGAGAGAGAGCAAGAGAGAGAGAGAGAGAGAGAGAGAGAG